>NC_056736.1:387114286-387199286 GCF_019279795.1 Protopterus annectens
ATTGTTAGTGGCATCTGTCCATACAGGGCAGGTGTATAAGGCATGATATTTCCTTTGTGGGTTACATTTGCTGACTCTACAGTTGCTGCAGGTGTCCAGTGGGGAACATAGCAAAGGACCACTGTAAGCAATTATTTACCTATTGTAGGGATGGAACAGGGTGCCCTGTCCTCTGTAGTCCACTGCAATCACACCATGATTACTATCTTTGGGCAATATGCAGGGAACTACTAACATAGTGGTTGTTGCCTAGCCAAGTGTGTTTGTGTATGAGACATGGATGGAGAGTGTCCTCTGGGTAATACAAGGGTTGTCTATATTGTTCCTCATGCCATAATGTCACATGTAGGGGTATGGATTGTCTACACCAGCCTCTCTGCTAGTTGACATCTGTTGTCCTTGTAAGGTGGACATTGTGACATATAATAGGTCCTCCATATAAGAAATTTTCAAAACCTGCCCCACAGTGAGCCCTGCTATTACACAATCACAACTACCTTCACACAGGATACTGATGACAAACACACACATAAACACAATTGACAGTGCTGAGATTCAAACCCCTACCTAGCTATGTATGGTTATTACAGTGCACTGCATTTATCGGATGCACCATGGAGCCTATAGAGCTTGTCTTTCCCCAAAAGTGTATTGCAAGGTGAATGACATCAGCAGGCTTGCCAAAGTAGGGCAATGGAAAGTGTGGTGACTGTGAATGGCCTCAAAAGAATTGATCACGACACAGACAAATACAGAGTCTCGAGTTGTCATGCCTGGGATTAGAACTCCTGCCTAACTAGTACATCACACTATAGCATTACACAGTTATAGCACATGCCACAGAGCTTAGAGGGTACTCCTTCCCCAAAGGTATTTCAAGGTGAATGACATCAACAGGCTTGCCAAAGTAGGGCAATGGAAGGTGTAGTTCAATAGTTCATAATTATGTACTAGGCTATCGGTCCAAGGGCCTAAGTAAGCCTAGCCAACAAGTAGGCAATATGCTGTGGAGTAAAGCTGGAGTTCTTTGAGACGGTCAGTGTAGGGCTTCCGTTTGAGGCCAGTAATCCTCTTTGTGAGGTACTTCTGTGGCCTTTCCAGCTGCTGCAGATGCGTTGTGAGATACATTCCAAAAGGGGTGTTGTACTCTATAATGGGTCTAATCAGTGTCGAGTAGAGGGGAACAATGACCTCTTTTTTCCTAGATGAGAACCCTTTTGTGATTAGGTGTGCCACGTGGAAGGATTTCCTGACTACTGTGGCGATGTGATTATCAAAGGAGAGACTACTGTCCAGCTGGGTCCCCAGGTCTCTTATCACACATTCGGCATTAAGTAGACTGACGCCTATGTGGTAGTTCATGGGTACAGAGTTTTTACCAAAGGGGATGACAATGCACTTTTTGGCATTGAGCTTGAGGTCATGACTCTGACACCAGGCATCTGTCTCAGTGAGGCCCTTCTGTAGGATGTCCACATAATTTGGGGACTCAACTACGGCTCCTAGTTTGCAGTCATTTACAAACTGCATTAGCCAATGGCCTTGTGTGTTAGCCTGTATTTCAGAGAAGTAGATACCAAACAGGAGTGGTCCCAGGAGTGAACCCTGTGGTACTCCACTTGTCACTGGTTTGAAGTCAGATTTGGAGTCAGCAACTTTTACAGTGTGGGTTCTGTCAGTGAGCCAATTGGCAACCCATCGTGTGACGTAGGGATTTATACCTAGTTTAGTGAGTTTAGCTATAATTCCAGAATGGCTGATGGTGTCAAAAGCCTTGGCAGGGTAAGAAAGGGGCTGTGTGAACCACCATACTCTTTTCTACAGCTTTGGTGACTGCCTCAAAGAAGTTGATCAGGTTCAGGAGGCATGATCTGCCTTTCACAAACCCGAACTGGGTGAGGTACATAGTTTGGAGGTTACCAATGTCTTTGTTTGAGTTCCATGATGATATGTTCCATGGCCTTACAGACCAGGCTCATCAAGCTAATAGGGCAATAGTTCTTGGGATCAGTGGTGACTCCCCCTTTGTGGAGTGAGATAAGTGTTGCTGTGTGCCATTCAGTGGGCACAAAGCCTGATGTGAGACTATGATTGAACATGGTGCTTAGGTGGGGAGCCAGTTTATTCTGAAGTTCGTGTAAAATGCAGCCTGGGATGTTGTCCAGTCCCATGGATGCTGTGGTTTTGGCTTTAGAGGGTGCAGCTTTTACCTGCATAGTTGTGATTACAGGGACTCTGCATTCTTCCTCTATAGTTATGGGCCCTTTAGGGGGTGAGGGAGGGTAAAGTTAGCATTGAACCTATCTGCAAGGAAGTTGGCAATATCAGTTGGTTCTGTAATTTTCATGATGTGCTGTAACTCAGAGCAGATCTGGGTGTTGCCATTGAGATTCTTGACATAGCTGCAGTGGCGATTTTGTTTTTGTAGCTAGCTTTGGAGGATCTAATAAGGGATCTCAGTTTCTTACTGAGGCTGACCAGGGAACTCCTCCACTCATGGGATTTTACTCTCTTTTGCAACAGTTTCCTTCTTCTGTTGTAGAGTTTGTTTATGGCAGGGGAACCACCAGATTGGTTTCTTTTTTTTGGAGGATAGCATCTTGGTTCTGTTTGGGATAGCACGATCCATGCACTCGTGTAAGTGCTTATAGAGTGCATCTGTGTAGGATTCAGCAGTCGTAACTGTATTGTCCATCTGCATGAGTGTCATGAAGTTCACCACTTCTGTCTTAAGAAACATGAAATTGGCTTAGCAGAAATTTTTTACCATGATTTCCTTAATGGGGGTGGGGATGGGATGTGGATATCTAGGGTGATTAGCTTCTGGTTGGATCTGACCAAAGAGGAGTTGACTTCAGGTGTGGAACACCGGTCATTTATGTTGGTAATGACTAGGTCTAGAACATTGTTGCCCCTGGTAGGGGTGTGGGTAAGTTGATCCAGGGCATTGGAATTTATGAATTCCAGAAAGTGTCGAGTGGAGGAGTTGGTACATGAGTACATTTCCCAGTTAATGGTGGGGTAGTTGAAATCGCCCATTATTAGTGTGTTTGGTTGAACCCTAATATTTTCCAGTATATCAAGAAAAGAGAAGTGGGAATCCTGGGGCATGGTGGGGGATCTGTAGCAAGCTACAATTTAAATTGCAGTTTTTCCCCGAGTTAGTTTCACTTGGATAACCTTGTATGCATTATGCTGAGCAACTAGCCTGGAGGTGTAGATATCCTTAATGAATATGGACACACCTCTGTCTTTGATGTTCCAATCCATGTTAGGTGGCTGAAAAGTGTGGTATGAGTTATAGCCTGGTAATGCAGGGGTGCTCTCTGGAGCCTTGAACCAGGTCTTAGTCACTGCACAGATATCGATGTTCTCCATTTTAAGGAGTGCCTCGAGGGAGTGTATTTTGAGATTTAGACTTGTAGCATTGAGTAGCATTACCCTCAGTTTGTGCTTGCCTGTTCCTGTTATAGTGGTGAATTTGTCATTTGAACCTTGCCTAAAAAGGGCACTATAGGGGCAGCAAGAGCCTTAGCCAGTATCCAGAATCCCAGGGGTGACAGGTGCAGGCCATCTCTGGCAAAGCATCATGGTCTGTTGACCATGTCGTCCCAGGCAGACAGATACTGGATCCCCTTAGAATGACACCAGAAGCTTAGACAATTGTTGAAGTCAATCATTTTGTCCTTGTACTGCAGTATCATTCTGGGCAATGGCAGGATGCTACTCAGGGCCAAGGTCATACCTGCCTGGGCTACAAGATTGGAGAGCTCTTCCATGACTCTTTTCATATAGTCCAGGAAGGTACATCTCAGGTCATTCACACCAACATGGACAATGACAGAGTCATATTTGTACTTGTTGTGGAGTGACCTGAGTGTGTGGGTTATGTGGTGGATCCTGGCACCTGACAGAGAGCTGACAGTAACCTTCTCCTTGTTTAGCCTGGTGAGTCGGACATCAGTGTGCCTATCTATAGAGTAACCTATGACCAGTGTGTTGGGTACGTTGTTTTGCCTTATGGGCTGTGGTTGAGTGGCAAATGGAGTCTGTGGGCCATGTGTCATTTGGGTTATGTTGGGATGTGGAGGTTGCTTGAGTTTCTGCTTTTGAGGTCTCTGTTGCTTGAGCAGATTATCACTGAGAGCCTCCGTGAATGTTTTTGTGTTTCTATGTCTGGATTTTGGTGGTGTAGGTTTAGTGGGACTATGTGATGAGTGTGGTGTGGTGCAAGTGTTTACCTTCTCCTCTTGACTGTCAAGTTCAGTCTTGGTTGGAGAGAGCTTTACCTCCAGTTTGGCTAGATAAGTGCATCTCTCACAGGTTGTGTTGGTGGGTGGTAGGAGGAGAGGGTTGTCTGTGTACATGAGGCAATTGCTACATTGCCCTAAGATGCCCAGATTCATCAGATAGACAGGAGAGAACACTGGGAGCTAGCCCTTGGACATGCCTGAATAAAAAAATACTTTCCTCTAGACAAGTGAGGAAAAAGAGTATAAGAGCTGTTTTTTCCTCTAAGCAAGTGAGGAAAGTAAGTACAAAAACTGTTTTCCTCTAGGTAAAGAGGAAGGTTGAGTGTTGTAGTAATTTGTAGCTTATTTAGTGCTAACAAGTTCTGAACAAGTATTGAGCACAAATAAGCAAATTAAAGTGCTAAAACTAAGAATCTGTACCTGGATCTTGTGATAGATAGGCTACCTAGTTCTTATCACTCCCACTGATAAGCTAGAATGCTTCCCTCCAACACAGAAAGGCATGGGGGGCTCAGAAGCTTACAAACAGTCCTGGATACAGCAAATGTGTATCTCGATTAGACTAGTTACAGGAAAGGTGGGAAACAAGTGCAAACATGGGCTTTTAAACCAGAAAGTTGAAAGAGATGGAAAAAACTGCCCAAACGGCCAATAAACTGCCCTTTCTGGGCTAAAAACCACTCTTGTGGTAGATAGACTACCTAGTGCTTACTACTCCCACTGATAAGCTAGAAGGCTTCCCTCCAACACAGAAAGGCTTGGGGGGCTCAGAAGCTTACAAGCAGTCCTGGATACAGCAAATCTGTATCTGGACTAAACTAGTTACAGAAAAGGTGGGAAATAAGTGCAAATAGGCTTTTAAACCAGAAAGTTGAAAGAGATGGTGCCCAAATGGCCAATAAATTACAATTTCTGGGCCAGAAACCACTCTTGTGGTAGATAGGCTACCTAGTGCTTACCATTCCCACTGATAAGCTAGAAGGCTTCCCTCCAACACAGAAATGCTTGGGGGGGGGGCTCAGAAGCTTATAAACAGTCCTGGATACAGCAAATCTGTATCTGGACTAGACTAGTTACAGGAAAGGTGGAAAACAAGCGCAAATGGGCTTTTAAACCAGAAAGTTGAAAGAGATGGAGAAACTGCGAAACAGCCAATAAACTACAATTTCTGGGCTGGAAACCACTCTTGTGGTAGCTTACCACTCCCACTGATAAGCTAGAAGGCTTCCCTCCAACACAGAAAGGCTTGGGGGGCTCGGATACAGCAAATCTTTATCTGGACTAGACTAGTTACAGGAAAGTGGGAAACAAGCGCAAACGTGGGCTTTTAAACTAGTGACTATGAATGGCCTCAAAAGGATTGATCACTACACAGACAAATACACACACAGTTTCACAGTTGCTATGTCTGGGATTAGAACTCCTACCTAACTAGTACATCACACTACAGCATTACACAGTCATAGCATGCACCATGGAGCTTATAGGGTTACGTTTTACCCAAAGGTGTATTTCAAGGTGAATGACATCAGCAGGCTTGCCAAAGTAGGGCAATGGAAAGTGTAGTGACTGTGAATGGCCTCAAAAGCATTGATCTCTACACAGACAGACAAAAACACAGAGTCTTTCAGTTGTTATGTCTGAGATTGGAACTCCTACCTCACTAGTACATCATACTATAGCATTACGCAGTTATAGCGCACGCCATGGAGCTTATAGGGTTATGCTTTTCCCGAAGGTGTATTTCAAGATGAATGACATCAGCAGGCTTGCCAAAGTAGGGCAATGGAAGGTGAAGTGACTGTGAATGGCCTCAAAAGCATTGATTTCCTACACAGATAAACACACACAGAGGTTCACATTTGCATGTTTGAGATTAGAACCTCTACTTAACTAGTACATCAGACTAGGGCATTATTCAGTTATAGCATGCACCACAGAGCTTATAGAATTACTCCTTCCCCAAAGGTGTATTTCAAGGTGAATAACATCAGCAGGCTTGCCAAAGTAAGGCAATGGGGAGTGCAGTGTGTGTGAATGGGCCATAAACCATTCATCTGGAAGCACACACACAACACTCAGTCACACACAGGTTTACGTTTAACAGGAACGTGTATACAGCTGCTAGATAAATAATGACTTGTACAGTCCTGTTACACAGTTATCACAAGCACCACAAACACTATAGTGCTGAGGGATACCAGAAGCAAATGTCTACAGTGATTAACATTTGCACATTATGTGGTATTGGCCAATTGGATGTGTGCTGGGTGGGACAGGCATCATGATGGGAAGCTCTTTGTCACTGCCTGTCACTCTCTTCCACACATCTATGTATGTGTAAGTTTGGCCTATTATAGTGTGTTGTCCTTGGATATATGTGTGTATTTCTATCCAATGTATGTGCAAACCATAACTGGTGTGCAATGTGGAGTGTGTGCACAAACATCTGCGACTGACAGATATGTATAGTCCACTGTTGTTGCCAGACATTGGCTTCATTTCTCTAAGTGTGGGAGCATGCCCAGTATGACCTTTCGGTATTTTGTTGTCAGACATGGGCTTCGTTTCTCTAAGTGTGGGAGCATGCCCAGTATTACCTTCTGTATTAAATGTGTGAATCCATTCCAGGAAAGTTGTACTCCAGTGCAGGGTTTTGTGTTCTACACCAACAGCTAGCAACCTGTTTCTGCAGGAAATCTGTAGATCGGTTAACAATATGGGGTCACAATGGGCAAAGGATAGTGGGATACTGTAACTAATTGTGTCTGTGCTGCTTCTGCTACATGGTTTTGGTGTTAGCAGAGATATTCAGACACATGTACTGTTTTACACTGTGATGTTTTATGTCATCAACCACTGCCAGGTATCCATATTTGCTTGCAGTAATTTCCTGGGGAACACAAGATGAATTAAGCTGTGTCCAATATTGTGGTCTGCAGCCTACATATTCTTGCACAATCATGCCATTCTGGAGAGGGAGCTGCAGACACTTGCTGATGGGTCTGTGTAAATGGTTCAGCACCTTGATACTGTGGTGGCTGAGAATCCCATGCTTGTACATCCATCGACATGACAGAATGGCTGTATCCTGCTGTGGCCATACCTCACAGCTGTACAGATTCACACAGGTTACCCAGAGGCAGGGCTCATATTTCTGGTCATTACCCCTTCACATTGTGGTTTACAAGCAGGTTTGTAGCCACCCATTCCTGTGTTTGTAGGCAGGGACAGTATGTGCACACATCTGAGTTTCAGACTTCACGCACTCCATGGAGTCCATGCTTCTACCCCCCCTGTTATTCTATCCACTTTCGAACATTATGCAAATGTTATCTGATAAGTATCCCTATAGTTATCACTTCATCCCAGCAGTAGCTAAGGGCTGTTCCACAGTTCATGCAGTAGGATATGGTGGACATGCTATGGGGATTTGTCAACATGGCCTTGCATTTGTGTTCTGTGAACTGTGTTATGTTGTTATTTGGGAGTCCATGAGATAACATACATTGGCAGTGCGGGTGAGACACAGGCCTTTGACAGAGGACTGTAGGGAATTTGGTAGTGATGCAGGCCATCTGTAGCAGGCTGGTACATTGTGTCACTACTACAGTCCCAGGCTGCAAGCCACTATATTCCCCTGAGGTGACAGGGTAGGTGTGCAAGGTGTTAATGTTAATAGTTTCTGTCCTTATTGATCCATTGATGTGATGCTGGCAGGGTGATGCTTACAGCTAGGGATACACCTGCATGGGACACCTCTTCAGCATGCTGCATTCTGTGGCTATTCCCATACAGATGTGGGGGTCATATTGTACTCATTCCCAACAGCAGGGATAAGACCTGTGAGGTATTTGTGGCTGATGGTGGGGTGAGCTGGGTCCATGTGTGCTATGGAAGCTACTTGCAGCTGGCTCACAGATATACATGGGGCATTCCACTTATGCTGGCTTGTACAGGGGCATCAGCAGTTTCTCAGTACTTCATACCTGTGCCTTTTGTGGTCTGCCAGTGTTTGGCCAGACAACATCAGTATTCCATACTACACAACCAACTAATGTGCTGCTAACCTGTATGTGCAATTCCAAAGGTGTATCCATTTGGCAGTAACATTTTATACACTCTCTGTCTAGGGTACTTCCACCTGTGTACTGTCTGGGCCCACATTCATGACATGTCCATCTTTCAGATGGTGACAGATATTACATCAGAACAATTAGTATGGATTACTGCTGGATTGTGTCTTGCTGGGATGCATTGTGTTTGGCACTGCAGTTGTGAGATCTTGGCCCTGTCATCAACAGTACTGGCCACTGGCCACCAGGACACAACCCTCCATGCCTACATGCTGACCACCTTCACACAATATACAACACAGAACAACCTAACACACAGAGCCCTGCATATTGTACATGTACTGCAATCTATCCTGCTACTTTGGCCAGCTCAGGTAATCTGTGTTCCACTGTTATTATACCTACACATACATGTTACTACATTTCTACATAGGATTGTGTGGGGGGCACACCTGACAACGGTAAACATTTGCTATGACTGTACTGGTATTTCAGGTACTCCATTTCATTCTGTATTCTGACCTATCATGCAGACTAGAGGCATATCAGTACACTACAGTTCTTAGGTTTTATTGACCTACATTTCAGTTTCAGACTTCGTACCTTCAGAACTAACATCCCACTGCCTGACCTGTTGTAATCTGTCTGTGTAGGTCTGGAGGGGGGTGTTCTCCATAGCCATCAATCAGAGGCCTTAGCACAGCCTTTCTTTGTGTTTGTCTACACCTGTCCTGCTGGCTGAGACTGTTGTTGGGTATGTGAGCCTCACTGACATGCATGTGTGTGACTTATGGACACACATTTGGCCCACCACATGTCCTGCAGTGGGTTTTGTCACCTTGTCTAGTACTACCTACTATGTTGACACCAGTATTTATTAAGGATTTCATGCTGCTGATATAGGTGTCTACTATCTGCTGGCATCCCATTCATCCACCCAATTCCCTAACATGCTCACATCCATACCATAGATACAGGTAGCAGAACATACTACTACATTCAACAATTGATAGTAAGTGTGACTTACCTTGTGGCTGTGCCAGTATTGAGGATGGTGCTGGAGGGCTGACTATGTTGAATGCACATAGTACACTCCCTATACATGGTTAAGCACAGGTTGCGTCATGTTCATCATCCCTTTTACTGTATGTGCGAGTTGGAGTAGGTGTCAGTCCTTGGGTTCCTACCATGTCAGTGTATGTGCTATGCGTTGCCTCTTTGCCAAGGCCTGGGCATACTGGGCATGCCTCCTCCTACCTACTGGGATAGGCTCAGGTTGTTCCTCCTCCGACTCACTCTGTGCCTGTACAGGCTTTGGCAATGGTGGGGGCTGTGTGGCCCTGCCCCATGCTGTTCCTGCTGCAGCTGTTTCCACAGGATCATAATTTGGGTACATGTAGCTGGTGAATACTGCAAGGCTCCACTGGATATGTCCAGGCACCAGAACCATGACTTGAGCATCCCAAACACATGCTCTATTATGATTCTGGTCTGTGCATGTGCCTCATTATGGAGTTCTTGTTCAAGTGTGTGTGCATTTCTGATGGGTGTCATCAGCCATGGCTCCAGTGCGCAACCAGCATCCCCCACTAGGTAGTCATATGGGATGTCCCCATTGACAAATCTCTGGTACAGCTGTGTCATATGCCAGATGTGGGAGTCATGATAGCCTCTAGAACTGCCAGCACACACATTCATTATAATGCCCTGGGCATCGCACATGACCTGGCAGTTGATGGAGGGGAAACCCTTGCAGTTTATGTAGACCCTACCCCACTCACCGGGTGGTGCTTTGATGCGTATGTGCATGCAGTCTATAGTACCCACTACCTCAGGGTATTATGCTATTTGGTGGAAGAGATGCATATTGCTGGTCACTGCTTCACAGGTGTTGAGGAAATATATGTGCTCACTGGCATGTGCTGACATGGCATCCAGGAACTGGTGGAGTATCCTGGATGCTGATGCCTGTGAGATCCCCATGATATCCCCAGTTGGCCTTTGGAAGGTAACTGTGGCTAGTATTCTTAAGCCTACACATACCTTGGTATTCACTGGGATGGGTTCCCCTCTGTTGGTTCTGTGTGTGAGGAGTGGCAGTCACAGCTGAACAATTTGCTGTAGGAGTTCCCTGTCCACCCTATAGCGCTCCACTATCTCCAGCTCATGTAGCCCCTGGTAGGTTACCCTGGGTCTATACATGCTTTTCTTTCTCCTCACTGTGGGTTGGTCATCAGCATTCTCATCCTTACCACCCTCAGCCTCTTCCACATGTAGCTTTATGAGAGCGAATGCAGCCCCTATCATTTTGTTGCTTTTGTTAGGTAAAATTTTCCCATTTGTGTACACCGGTGATGTAGAGTTTGTGAGGAAAAACAGAGGGAAAAGTGTTTGCATAGTTTATAGTAGTGAGCTGGGATGGCCTGCTGCCTGTGTAATTGGCTGATTCTGATACATTTCACCTGCCAGCTATGCTAGTTCTCTTTAATTACCTTCCTACTGCTGTTTTCCCTTTCCATTGACTTCCTGTTTAAGCCACGAGGTGCGCCGCACAAACCCAGTGCTCAGATGTGAATGGAGCTGCTATTTCCTGGTTTAATTTTTGTTTTTGTTTAAAACCCGGTGCGCAGCACCCACACCCATTTTGGCAATGTAAAGAGTACTAGGCAGCTTCAGACACACCCCCTTCCTTAGCTCTGCTAAGCTAAAGGCAAACCCGAGCCACAGAGCTCCAATAAGCTTACAGTATGACTGACACACCCCTCTATGATGTCAGCTAACTCTTAGGCTTGCACCATGGTTTTCCTGCACCTCTGAGCATCCAAGTGTTCTGGATTAGGCAGAACGCTCCACATTTAATAATGAGCAAAGCCACTTTTCCGCTGTTCCACATTGAGCAGCTGTGGCTCTGCTACATGCATACTGATTGGTTTGTGTACCGCAATTACTGCCAATTGACATCACGGTACACAAACCAATGCATAGCTCTCTGCTGCCCTTCCACATTACACAGCGTTGGCTGTGTTCTACATTTTTTGATTGTCTTGTACACCGCATTTACAACCAATCGCGAAAGCGGTATACAAGCCAATCAAGTAACGAGTCTCAGAATGACGGGAGTCAATGACGCTGGCCACAGATTTTGGAGTTGTGTGACAACACGGTGAACTCAGAGGTAAGCTGATGCTGTCAATGAATGGAGAGCTACCTATGATACAACAGTAATATTGCTGTTTAAAAGTTATGATTTGTTGTTCTACCGAGTTTTCAGCTTTCTGGTGATATGTACAAGTATACACATACACTCTCACAACTTGCATCTGAAAGTTTTTGGCCAGATGATTTAAAGGATATTTGTGCTTAGTAATACTGGCTATTCTCTTTTGTATCAGCTTAGCTAAATAAATTGTAGAAATTATTAATTTGTAAAGAATGCTGGCTGTGTTTCACGCTTTTGCTGCCAGTCGTTTTTTTCTGTGACTTGTACTGACTTTTGAATGACACTTATTTTGAATAATCGTTGTTGAATGAGCTTCTCTTTAAGAAAGTCAGCTTCCATACGATTAAGAAGATTCTTTGAGAAGGTGATATGTGTACAGCATTAGCTTTAACAAGATTAAATATTCTGACATTTTCATCAGTAAGAATTAGGTTAGTATGTTGCGGTTTTATTTAATTTTTTGAAAAAGATCAGACTGTACAAACATTAATATAAAAAAACTTACCTTAAATGTGAATACTCTGTTTATTTTTGGTCAGGACAGGAGATATCTACTTGAATTTCTGTTCTAGTTTTGCAGCTTTGAAGTATTTCCTGGCTGTATTTATGAAATGCAGGATTGCTGCTGTTTATGTTTTCATCTAGCGCAAAATGATTCATGTACTACAGTAGATAAAAATTATAATTGATTTGTAATTCTTAAAGAATAATAATTAAATGATAGCTAAAATATGTTGAGATCATGATAATTTACCATTAGTGTAACTCACAGCGACAAAGGGAGATACTGCCAGCACAGCTGTCATCTGGAATTTTGTAAATAATTATATGTCATTTGTGAATATCAGCATGAGCTATATAAGATGCTTGTGTTGCAAATGTATTCAAACTGTATGTCATGTGTCTATCAAACTAGGTTTGTACAGACATGTGTTCTGAAAAGATATTTTATAAAGTACTGAGTTTAAAGATGTATCCCTGCTGGAAGAGAACAGAAATGTACATGCACTATTGTAGCTGTTTAAATGTATATAAAGTGGGTTGAGGACCTGGCCTACTCCAACTTACACCAGGGACTCATGCTAACAGTGGGTGCGGTGTATGTGCCCCTATTGGCCAGTATATACTGGCCATAAACCCTAATGGTGTGTGTCCAATTGCCCAGCAAGATAGGAACTGGAAATTTGAGCTAGGCTGTTCACTGGTATATTGGCAGGTTAGAATATCAGATTATAAAATAAAAGGTTTTGGATCTGAGAAGTGTCTTATTGAATTTTACAGATGTTCTACCAAGCTCCATGGCAATGGCATGTTTCGTGCAGTGCGAAAATAGGGTGTTCCACATTTTTACCATTTGTCACACATTGTTAGGGTTTGTGTTCCACATTGGCCTCTTAAGAGGTTGAGACCTACACTGCACCTACATGGTTGGGTGCAGGCAAGCTGTGAGAGGAAATCTGTGATTCAGTATCATTCCCCTCATTTGCATAGTATTGCCTGCTAATGCCTTGTTACAAGTCTGACACTGAGCCTTCCCCCTTACCAACCACTATTCACTGGCCTTGTTGTCTTCTGCCTGCTATTGACTATAATGGCAAAATTGTGATTTTGCATAAAATGTTTTTTCAAGGTTTTAGTTTTATTTTTGGACCGATCCCATTTGCGCACTGCTGCCCTACTCTTAAATGGCCAAAATCTCCCAAAAAAAGATAAAAGTTATTTTTAGTTATTTTGAAGCTGTTTTCCATGCCAATGACCATATATGTGGCCATTGGCATGCCTTCCACATTATATACACCCTTTATTTGGAGCTGTCATGGCTCTGTTTTGTAGTTTGCAGAAATGTACCCGGTTACTAACCGAGTACATTTCTGCAGGTTACACTAATCCTGCACGGATTGCTGCCAGCTTCTTGGATCACTAATTCACCTCATTTGCATGGTTTTCACCTACAAATGGGGTAATTAGCATACAGGAGCTGTGTCCATGTAGGAATAGTGCAGGAGCACTCATGCACATCCTGGGAGCTTGTTCCTGGATCTCTCGGTGGCCATATTGCCTCCAACAGCTCTTGTACTATTCCTGCACACCGTGCAGAGCTTGCTGAATCCTGGGGATAGTATTTATGAGTATTAAACAATGAAATAAAATGTTCTGTTTATCTTGAAAAATCCAATAATCAAAAGAAGTGTTATTTTGTGTTATCTAAATGTCCCTGTATATTGTAAAACACTCTCGGCCAGATTCAAAAAGCTCTGCATGGAGTGCCTGAATATTGCAAGAGCTGCTGCACGCAATATGTCCACTGAGTGATGCAGGAATGAGCCCCAGAGATGTGTACGAGTGCGCCTACACTATTTCTGCATGGACACCACTGCTATATGCTAATCACCTAATTTGTCTGTGAAAACCATGCAAATGAGGTAAATTAGCAATCCAGGAAGTAGGCAGGCATCTCTGCAGGAATAGTGTAACCTGCAGAAATGTATACGGTTACTAATCAAATGCATTTCTGCAAATTACAAAACGGAGTCATGACAGCTCTGAAGAAAGTATGTATTTAATGGAGTAGGCATGCCAATGGCCAAATATATGGCAATTGGCATGATAAATAGTTGCAAAATTATAAAAAAAATCCTTTTTTTTTTTTGGCCAATTTTGGCCATTTCAGCATAGGGCACCAGTGTGCAAATGGGATCGGGCCAAAAATAAGAAACTATGTTGTAAATAAGCTTTTAAACCCAAATCACCATTTTGCCATAATAGTCAATAGCATGCATAACATAACAATACCAGGAAATAGTGGTTGCTAAGGGGGAAGGCTCATTGTGAGTGTGGTAACTATGAATTAGCATTCTGTTTTATGCAAATGAGGGGATTGATACTGAATCACAGATTTCCTCTCAGTGTTAGCTTGCACCCAACTGTAGGTAGAAGACATAGATGATGTAGGTAGTGGTAGATGACCTCATAAGGGGGAGTGTCATACATGCTGTAAGATTATTGGAGCTCTGTGGCCCATGTTTGCCCTTAGCTAAACACAGCTAAGGAAGGGGGTGTGTCTAAGGCTGCCTAGCAGTGTTTACATTGCCTAAATGGGTTTGCACGCCGCACACTGGGTTTTAAGCAAAAAAAAAAACAGGAAATAGCAGCTCTGTTCACATCTGAGCACTGGGTATGCACGGTGTGCCTCAGAGCTTAAATGGGAAGGCAATAGGAATGGAAAACAGCAGTAGGAAGACAATCAAGCAGAACTAGCATAGCTGGCAGATGAAATGTATCAGAATCAGCCAATTGCATATGGAACAGCCTAGCACACTACTGTAAACTATGCAAACACCTACCAGTCTGGTTTTTCCCACAAATTCTACACCATCGGTGTACACAGTCGGAGGAAATTTTACCTGACAAAACTAACAAAATGTTAGGGTCTGCTGTTGCTGTCATACATCAATATGTGCAAGAGGCTGAGAGTGGTGAGGATGTGAATGCTGATGACCAACCCACAGTTAGGAGAAGGAGAAGAGTGTACAGACCCAGGGTAACCTACCAGGGGCTACATGAGTTGGAGATAGTGGAGCACTGTAGGGTGGACAGGGACATTCTACAGCAAGCTGTTGAGCTGTGCCGGCAATGTCTCTCACACAGAACCAACAGAGGAGAACCCATCCCAGTGGATACCAAGGTATGTATAGGGTTAAGAATATTAGCCACATGTACCTTCCAAAGGGCAACTGGGGATATCATGGGGATCTCACAGGCATCAGCATCCAGGGTACTCCACCAGTTCCTGGATGCCATGTCAGCACATTTCCTCAACACCCGTGAGGCATTGTCCAGCAATATGCATCTCTTCCACCAAATAGCAGAGTACCCTAAGGTAGTGGGTGCTATAGACTGCATGCACATACACATCAAAGCAACACCCGGTGAGTGGGGTAGGGTCTACATAAACCACAAGAGCTTTCCCTCCATCAACTGCCAGGTCATGTGCGATACCCAGGGCATTATCCTGAATGTGTCTGCTGGCAGTCCTGGAAGTTATCACGACTCCAACATCTGGCATATGACAAAGCTGTACCAGTCATTTGCCAGTGGTGACATCCCATATGGCCACCTAGTGGGTGATGCTGGCTACACACTGGAGCCGTGGCTGATGACACCCCTCAGAAATGCACACACACTGAACAAGAACTCCATAATGAGGCACACCCACAAACCAGAATCATAACAGAGCATGTGTTTGGGATGCTTAAGTCATGGTTCCACTGCCTGGACATATCCAGTGGAGCCTTGCAGTTCTCTCCAGCTACATGCACACAAATGTTCATAGTATGTGCCATGCTGCACAATAAGATCCTGCGGAAACAGATGCAGCAGTAACAGCATGGGGCAAGGCCACACAGCCCCCCACCATTGCCTAGGCCATCACAGGCACAGAGGGACTCGGAGGAGGAACTACCTGAGCCTGCCCATGTAGGCAGAAGGAGGCATGCCCAATATGCCCAGGCCTTGGCAAAGAGACAATGCATAGCGCATACACTGACATGGTAGGGACCCAGGGAATGATACCTCTCTCTGACTCGCACATACAGTAAAAGGGATGCTATACATGATACTACCTGTGCTTTACCATGTATAGGGAGTGTACTATGTGCATCCGATATATTCAGCCCTCCAGCACCATCTTCAATACTGGCACAGCCGCAAGGTAAGTCAGTTTTACTATCAATTGCTGAATGGAGTATTATGTTCTGATAGCTGTATCTATGGTATGGAAGTGAGCATGCAAGGGAATCGGTGGCTGAATGGGATGGCAGCAGATAGTGTACACCTATATGGGTAGCATAAAATCCATAACAAATAATGCTGTCAACATACTAGGCAGTAATAGACAAGGTGACAAATTTTTATTTTTATTTATTTTATTTTATTTTATTTATTTTGCATTTGTTGACCGGGCTAGTCCAGCTGGATATATGTCCATTTTCAGTGGAGGCCCGGGGAGAAAAGCTCCACAAATTACAACAACATAAAAGGTCAAGATGGTATCAAAATTCCACTGCAATACATGTGTTGGCCCAAATGTGTGTCCATAGGACACACACATGCTTGTCAGTGTGGCTCATATACCCACCGCCAGCCTCGGCCAGCAGGACAGGTGTAGATGACCACAAAGAAAGGCTGGGCTAAGCCCTCCATTTGATGGCATTGGTTAACAGCCCCCCTCCAGGCTGACACAGATGGACTACAACAGGTCTGGCAGTTGTATGTCAGTTCTGAAGGGTAAGAAGTCTGAAACTGAAGTGTAGGTCAATAAAACCAAAGATTTATACACTACTGATATGCCTCCAGTCTGCATGATAGTTCACAGGTTCATAGGTAGGTACTAGGCTATCGGCCCAATGGCCTACGTAAACCTAGCCAACAAGGTTCCCTGGCTTACACCACCCAAGAAAGTTATTTTCCTGTGCCACTGTCGAGCAGAGACACAGAAGTGATCCCCGGGGTGTATTTCCTATTTCCCATCCACTCATCAAGATTTTTCTTGAACAGTGCTAATGAAGAACTTTGCTTGACATAGATGGGTAGCCTGTTCCAGAGTATGGGAAGTCTCTGGGACAGGAATCTATCCCTCCAGCATGTCCTGTTTATTGTGGTGACAAAGTTTAGGTCCCTAGAGCATGTAGCTCGGAGGGATTGGGATTTCTTTAAGTGTAGCATGTCCAACAGCTCTGGGTTTGACATAGCTTTATATGTTAGGCAGAGATCACCTCAGAGTAGGCGATATGCTACGGAGTAAAGCTTGAGTTTTTTGAGGCAGTCAGTGTAGGGCATTTGTTTGAGGCCAGTAATCCTCTTTGTGAGGTACTTCTGTGGCCTTTCCAGCTGCTGCAGATGTCTTGTGAGGTACATTCCAAAAGGGGCGTTGTACTCTATAATGGGTCTAATGAGTGGCGAGTAGAGGGGAACAATGACCTCTTTTTTCCTGGATGAGAACCCTTTTATGATGAGGTGAACCACATAGAAGGACTTCCTGACTAGTGTGGCGATGTGACTATCAAAGGAGAGACTACTGTCCACCTGGGTCCCAAGGTCACACATTCAGTGTTAAGTAGATTGCTGCCTATGTGGTAGTTCATGGGTATAGAGTTTTTACCAAAGGGGATGACACTGCACTTTTTGGCATTGAGCCTGAGGCTATGGCTATGACACCAGGCATCTGTCTCAGCGAGGCCCTTCTGTAGGATGTCCACATCATTTGGGGACTTGACTATGGCTCCTAGTTTGCAGTCATCTGCGAACTTCATTAGCCAGAGGCCTTCTGTGTTAGCCTGTACTTCAGAGAAGTAGATACCAAACAGGAGAGGTCCCAGGATGGAACCCTGTGGTACTCCACTTGTCAATGCTTTGAGGTCAGATTTGGAGTCTGCAACTTTTACAGTGTAGGTTCTGTCAGTGAGCCAGTTGGCAACCCATCTTGTGATGTAGGGATTTATACCTAGTTTAGTGAGTTTAGCTATAATTCCAGAATGGGGGATGGTGTCAAAAGCCTTGGCAAGGTCAAGATAGGCTGTGTGAACCACCTTACACTCATCTACAGCTTTGGTGACTGCCTCAAAGAAGTCAATCAGGTTCAAGAGGCATGATCTGCCTTTCACAAACCCGAACTGGGTGAGATCCAGAGTTTGGAGGTTACCAATGGCTTTGTTTATGAGTTTCATGATGATACGTTCCATGGGCTTGCAGACCAGGCTCATCAGGCTAATAGGTCGATAGTTCCCAGGATCAGTGGTGGCTCCCCCTTTGTGGAGTGGGGTAACTGTTGCTGTGCACCATTCAGTGGGCACAAAGCCTGATGTAAGACTATGATTGAACATGGTGCTTAAGTGGGGAGCCAGTTTGTTCTGAAGTTCGTTTAAAACGCAGCCTGAGATGTTGTCCGATCCCATGGATACTGTGTTTTTGAGTTTAGAGAGTGCAGCTTTTACCTGCATAGTTGTGATTATAGGGACTCTGCATTCTTCCTGTATAGATATGGGCCCTTTAGGGGGTGAGGGGGGGGGGGGTAAAGTTAGCACTAAACCTATCTGCCAGGATGTTGGCAATATCAGTTGGTTCTGTAATTTTCGTAACTTTGTGCTGTAACTCAGAGCAGATCTGGGTGTTGCCATTGAGATTCTTGATAGTTCAGAATACAAAATGAAATGGAAGCCAGCAGAGTATCTGAAATACCAGTACAGTCATAGCAAATGTTTAAAGATGTCAGGTGTGCCCCTCCCCCCCACAATCCAATGTAGAAATGCAGTAACATGTAAGTGTGAGGTGTAATAACAGTGGAGCACAGATTACCTGACCTGGCCCAATCTACAGGATAGATTGTTGCATGTGTACAATATGCAGGGGTCAATGTGTTAGGTTCTCATGTGATCAATATTGTGTGGAGGTGGTCAGTATGCAGGCATGGAAGGCTATGTTACAGTGGCCTATGGGCAGTACTGTGAATGACAGGGCCATGTTCTGACAACTGCAGTGCCAACCATAATGCTTCTCAGCAATACCCATGTCAGCAGTCATCCATACTCACTGTCCAGATGTCAATATCTGTCACCGTCTGAAAGATGGACATGCCATGAATGTGGGCCCATACATACACACAGTACACAGGTGGAAGTACCCTAGACAGAGTGCATAAAATTTAACTGTCAACTGCACACAACTTTGGAATTGGACATACAGGTTAGCACCACATTAGTTGTCTGTGTAATATGGAATACTGATGTAGTCTGGATAATCACTGACAGACCACAAAAGGCACAGTTATGAAGTAATGAGAGACTGCCTATGTCCCTACACAAGGCAGCATAAAGGGAATGTCCCAGGTATATCTGTGAGTCAGCTGCAAATATTACACATGCACTCAGTTCACCCCACCACCAGCCACAGGTTTATCACAGGTCATATGCTTGCTGTTGGGAATGAGTACAGTATGACCCCACTTCTGTATGGGAATACCCACAGAATGCAGCATGCTGAAGAGGTGTCCTATGCAGGTGTGTCCCTAGCTGTAAGCAGCACACTGCATGCAGGGTGCTGTAAGCATCACCCTGCATGCATCTGGATCAATGGGTCAATATGTAGAGGAACTATTGCCTTTAACACCTCGTCACTTACCCTGTCACCCCATGGGAATCCACTGGCTCACAGCCTTGGAATGTAGGAGTGACAGAATGCACTGGCCTGCTAGAGATGGCCTGCATCACTACCAAATGGCCTACAGTTCTTTGTCAAAGGCCTGTGCCTCACCTGCAGTGCCAATGTATGGTATCTCATGGAGTCCCAAATAACAAACTAACGCAGTCAACAGAACACAAATGCTAGGCCATATTGACAAATCCCAGTAGAATGCCCCCCATGTCCGGCATGGGGACCAATACATAAATACTGTTATCATGAAGGGCCAACTATAGGGATACTTCCCAGATATTGCTTGCATAATGTTAGAACGAGGATAGAATAACAGATTGGGGAAGGTGTAGATGCATGGACGTCATGGAGTATGTAAAGTCTGAAACTCTGATGTGTGCCCATACTACCCAGCCTGCAAACTCAGTAATGGGTGGCTACAAACCTGCTCGTAAACCACAATGTGAAGGGAAACTGACCAGCTATATGAGCCCTGCCTTTAGGTAACCTGGGTGAATCTGAACAGCTGAGAGGTATGGCCACAGCAGGATATGGCCATTCTGTTAAGTTGATATATGTACAACAAGGGGATCCTCTGCCACCATACTACCAAGGTGCTGGGCCATTTACACAGACCCATCAGCAAGTGTCTATAGCTACCCCTCCAGAATGGCATGAGTGTGCAAGAATGTGTAGGCTGTGGATCACAATACTGGACTCAGCTTCATTCATCTTGTATTTCCCAGTAAATAACTGTGAGCAAATAATTATATCTGTCAGTAGTCGATGACATAATACATCACAGTGTAAAACAGTACATATGCCTGAATATCTCTGCTAACACCAACCATGTAACACAAGCAGCACAGACAGCAGTAGTTACAGTATCCCACTATCTGTTGCCCATTGTGACTCCATATTGTCAACCTATCTACAGATATCCTGCAGAAATAGGTTGCTATCTGTAGGTTGAGAACGCCAAACCCTGGACTGGAGTACAACCCTACCTGAAATGGAGTCACACACTCAATACAGAAGGTCATACTGGGCATGCTCCTACACTTAGAAAAATGAAACCCATGTCTGACAACACAGTGGACTATACATATCTGTCATTTGCAGATGTCTGTGCACACACACCAAACTGTACACCATTTATGCTTCACACACACACATTGGATAGGAATACTCACACATATCAAAGGCCAACACACTATAATATGCCAAACATACACACACACAGATGTGGGGAAGACAGAGACAGACAGCGACAGATACAATTCCATTATAATGCCTGTCCCACCCACTACACATCCAATTGGCTGATATCGCATAATGTGCTGATGTCAATCACTGTAGACATTCATTTTGGTAGCCCTCAGCCCCATAGTGTCTGTGGTGCTTGTGATAACTGTGTAACACAATAGTAAAAACCAGTATTCATTTAGCATTTGTATATTCAGTCCTGTCAAATGTAAAGTTGTGTGTGACTGAGTGTGTGTGTATGTGTGTGTGTGTGTGTGTGTGTGTGTGTGTGTGTGTGTGTGTGTGTGTGTGTGTGTGTGTGTCTGTGTGTGTGTGTGTGTGTGTGTGTCTGTGTGTGTGTGTGTGTGTGTGTGTGTGTGTGTGTGTGTGTGTGTGTGTGTGTGTGTGTGTGTGTGTGTGTGTGTGTGTGTGTGTGTGTTTCCAGAGGAATGGTTTATGGCCCATTCACACACACTGCACTTCCCATTGCCCATGTTAGCACTCCTGCTGATGTCAGTCATCTTGAAATAACCCTTTGGCCAAGTCTCAGTCCTATAAACTCTGTGGTGCTCACGATAACTGTGTAATACCGTAGTGTAGCAGATTAGTTACGAAGGAGTTCTAATCCTTGTCCTGGCATCTGTGAAACAATGTGTGAGTCTTTGTTGACACCTGCTTTTGTGTTCATTCACACTTACTGCACTTCCCTCCTTTAGCACTGCAGCTATCACTCACCTTCAAAGATACCTTTGGACAGCTCTTTAACATATAACTGCCGTGGCGCTTGTGATAACTCCATAATACCATAGTGTAGCAAACTAGTTTGCTAGGAGTTCTAATGTTGGTCCTGGCAAGTGTGAAAATGTGTGTGTGAGTCTTTGTTGACACGTGCTTTTGTGTTCATTCACACTTACTGCACTTCCCTCCTTTAGCACTGCAGCTGATGTCACTCACCTTCAAAGATACCTTTGGACAGCTCTCCAACATATAACCGCTGTGGCGCTTGCACTAGCTGTGTAACACTATAGTACCAATACATAGCTAGGTAGGGGTTTAAAACTCAGTACTGGAAATTGTGTGGGTGGGTGGGTCTGTGGATCATCAGTATCCTGTGTGGGTGTTGGTGTGATTGTGTAAATAACAGGATCCATTGCAGGGTTGGTTTTGCTACATTTTCATATTGAGGACCCATATGTCCCAATGTCACATTACAAGGCCAACAGCTGTCAAACATCATAGAGGTTGTTGTAGACAATACACAGCCATACATTTATATATAGGCAAGCATTATAATACCCAGATACCTTTCTCTACCCACAGATCATACACAATCATGCTTGGCTCTTTCTCTTCCTTTCTTTCTTTCCCTCTGTCTCTGGCTCTGTCACCCCCCCCCTCTGATAGACGTGGGAAAATGCATCTGTTTTGCATAGGCAGAAGCTTGACTTTGGTAGGTAATGCTCATGATCCAGCTGATGGCCTGTGCATGAATTGGAGTCCTCCACTTGCTAATTGCATGTGGAACACCTGTGGTATCATTCCTATAACCAATTGCATGGAAACACACTCCTATAAGTAAGCAGTGCAAGTGGGTGCTGGCCCTTCCCCCTCACCGTGAGCAGGACTTCATGTGGGTGTGTGAGAAAAAGCATCACATAGAGTAGTTGGAAATACCTCTTACAACAAACACTGTGGAGACAGGCCAACAACCTGGAGGGGGATGTTCCAGACATGGGGACAGAATGTAAGTATTGCTTTTCTGCATTTGAAGTAGTGTTGGTTTAACAGAGTTTGTGTGGATATGGCTGTTCTGCATGATTTAAAGTCTGGCATGACACATGTGGTTGAGAAAACTCGCACCTGTAGGGCTATCTGCAGACTGGACAGAGTTTGGAGCCTGAAATTTGGTGTGTTACTCACAAATTTTCTGTCTTCATAAATGCAGTAGCATACTCTGATGATTGTACTTAGGAAATGGTAACATCCATGTGTGTTACTGACTTAATATCCCTCAGAAGAGATATGTCACAACAAACCCTGTTACACCAGCAACGTTCTCAGTTTATAACTGTAATATGTCAATACTGGCCCTGTTTGTGCCTCTGTTCTGCAAAATTTGTCACAGTTGTTCATATGTCATGCAGTAAGAGGTGGATATGTACAGTATACCATTATTTACTGACATAATTCCTGATATCAAGCCAGTGATATATCAGACTGCCAGACATGTAATGTATAGGAGGCCTAATAGCTGAGGCCAAACCTAGATATTCTGTGGTAGTCTGTACAGTAGTGAGGTATGTATACTTATGGTGATTGTTAGAGTGTCTGTATTATGTAGCAGTGTATTGTGATTATGTTCTTTGGCCTGTGTACAGACTGGAGTAGATGTCAGTGTTCTTGGTCCTGTTCTATGTGACAGTGCATGCTGCTCCAATTTCTGATACCCTATCAGTCTATATTTTTGTAAGACCAGACTGAGACATGTCCCATACCAGAGTCAGGCATCAGACTACACTGTGAATTGGGCCAGTATATGTAGGGTTAGTTTGTAACTGGCAAACATGATGATGACTTTTGTTCACACAGGCCATAGACTGTACTATTACTTAGGCTTACCATTATGTGACTGTATTGAGATCGGTTGTGGGTATGCATTTTCACACTGGTGTCTGTTACTCCATCCTGTTACATGCCTGTAGTGCCCGCTGTATTTGCAATTACATGTGTATTCCCCCATAGATAAATTGGGTTAGTGTTGTGGCAGTCTGCCTGTAGTGCAGCGCAATGTATTTACCATAGTGTCATGTTATATCTGGATATTTGTCAGATGTACTGTTGCCTGGCCACCATACATGTTGTGTATTTCTGACAAAGCAGGGGGCTGGTGTGAAGATGTATGTCACAAACTAGTGTGAAGTATGGGGCTTGGGATCTCTGCTCCTCCAGTTATGTGTTAGGACAGACAGGAGGGTGTGAATGCATCAACTGTATGAGCTTAACTAGTCCAGCATTTCTGATCTATCCCCATTTTCATGGCTTTAAACATCCCCTTTGTCAGGGTTGTCGCATATTTCTTGCACTAAGGTATTCTGTATATACCTCCTGACTGACCAGATTGTTTCAGACTGTCCATGTTTATTGCTCATATTGCTTCTGTATTCCATAGGATCATTACTGTGATTTGTGTGGTACTTCACTATGATGATTTTATGATGTCTGTCAGTAACTGATGGCATACATATCAGTTTCAGAAGAGCCTTCCTTGACAACATGTATGTTGACACAACCCCTGTCAATGCAGCAACATTCTGCATTTATAACTGCAATACATACATTACGTTCACTTGCACTAACAGGTTGAGAGTTATGGTGCTGAAGTATGACTCCACTACATGTCATGGGCATATGTTATATATACATACATATTTATATATATATATATATATATATATATATATATATATATATATATATATATATACATATTTATATATATACACACACACACACACACATATATATATATATATCTATATATATATATAGATATATGTTTGTGTGTGTGTGTGTGTGTGTGTGTGTGTGTGTGTGTGTGTGTGTGTGTGTGTGTGTGTGTGTGTGTGTGCGTATATATATATATATATATATATATATATATATATATATATATAGAGAGAGAGAGAGAGAGGGATAGAAATATATACAAAAGAAAAAAAAAAATATATATATATATATATATATATATATATATAGCGAGAGAGAGAGAGAGATATGTAGATATGGGTCTCCTTCACATGGTCGGCTGAGACAATATGATTGACATTTGAAATGTCGACCATGGGGAACCAGCATCTCAGTACAGTGCGGAATGGAAAGATTTCCATTTCCACACTGTAGTGCAATCTCGGAGTTGGTATATTAAAGTTACGGGGGGGTGGGGGTGCAGCATCTTTCAAGTTATTTTTTTTCTTTTTTTTTTTGGTTTACTTGTATGTTCGACATTTCAAATGTTGATCATATGGTCTCGGCCATATGGGTTTCAACATTGTGAAATGTCGATCATATCAAGTAGAACCGTAGATATATATGTGTGTATGAATATGTATATGTATCTATATATATATATATATATATATATATATATATATATATATATATACATACATTATATATAGATATATATATATATATATATATATATATATATATATATATATATATATATATCTGCATATGTATAAACATATATCTATATCCTTTTATGTGTAAACATGAGTGTTGTATATACCTTCTCAGATGTATCCCACCATAGTAATCTGATATGTGTATATTTACATATAAGAACATGACTGATTCAACACCATTTACACTTACAAGTACTAAACAATTGCAGTAGTCAAAGCAGTTGTTCACTACTATTCAATATGTGTACTGAATGATATATTTGAAAAACAACAGACATCTTCACAGCTCAGATGGCTTAGTGGTTGACTGCTGTGACTGTAGTGTACAGGGTCCTTGGTTCAAGCCTTGCAAGGCAGAACAGTTCAGCTGTGGAGGATGGGATAAGGGCAATAATTACAAGAGATCCCTAGTTTGGGCCCTTCACCCCATTTACACAATCTTTAGTCATATTTATTGCAATGAGAGGTTTGGAGTGTGGATCTGATGTCAGAATGCACTACATACATATATATATGTGTGTGTGTGTGTAGGTATATACATATATATATATATATATATATATATATATATATATATATAGGTTCACTACATAATCACAAAATTTTAAAATATTGAATTTCAAAATCTCAAGTCCATGTAGCTAAAACCCCTAAATACCAAAAGACCAGAAGCGTGAATTTCAAACTCCCGAACACTACACTAAACATACACCACACACATACACATACACACACCTTCACCCAAAACACAAACACACAAGCCTACACTACATACAAGCAGGGGGGCAAGCCCCCCTGCACCTCACGTGTGGGGGGCTGCGCTACCCACACCCCCCTACTTAAATATTCTAACTCCAAGGTCGCACTACACAGACAAACACACAATACCACCACACTCCTACATTCCCCCTCCCAAACACACATCACAGACACAACACACACTTACACACACACTAAAGCCACTAACCAACACACTTAAACATAGATACTTACCTAACATTCAACCTATCCATTCACAAACCACAACACCAAAAGCACTACTTCAACATCCCCGAACTTCAGGATTTTGAAATTCGCGCTTCTGGTTTTTCTGTATTTAGAGGTTTCAGCTATATGGTCTCGAGATTTTGAAATTCGATATTTCAAAATTTTGAGATTATGTAGTGAACCTATATATATATATATATATATATATATATATACTATACACATATACAAATATAAATATATTTTCCCTACTGTTGAATGACTGTGTTTCATGCTATGTTGGTAAAAACATCAGACATATCTACAGCTCAGATGGCTTAGTGGTTGACTGCTGTGACTATAGTGTACAGGGTCCTGGGTGCAAGACCGGCAAAGGCTGTTTATTTTGTGACTAATAAGAACAAGGACTGTTAGATACAGAGTGGTTAAGGCAGTTTTGAGCAGCTTTAAGTGGGTTTGCTTGGGTTTGCGCGATGGTAAACACTGATAATGTATGGTTAAAGGAATAGGTGCTTACACCGTGTAGGCTTCGCTTACCAGTGTGCAAATCTGCTTAGCATTTACAGTTAAGTAATGGTTACACCTGCTAAGCATAGCTCAGCCCTGGTAACCAGTGATCACATTCACATCTGATAAAATAGCAGGGTAACATCATCATTAATTAGTGCATTTAATTCCATGTACATAACATGCCTCTATGTGCTGTCATTATAGTAGCAAGGGGTGTGAGTATACTGTATGGAACACCTGAGTATACATGGGTAGTGCCATAATCTTTTTTCTTTGTATGTGTGCCATACTTGGGCAGTATCCCAGGTTATATGCAGTCACACATGCATGTATTTCATCATTACATTAGTACTTTTAACAGTGCTTTTCCAAGTAAGAGTAGATTGCAAATTGTAGTACTGGAACCATACACCCCTGCATGCAAAGCTGGACGCTGAGTACTGACTATCATGTTCTTGGTGTTTGACCTGTATGTTTTTATGCATCTCCTATTGGCTATTGATCTGATATGTTGATATTAACTGTAGACTACGATGTTTTTAGGACATGTCATTGAGGACTGCTGTCATTAGTAGTGGTATACCTATCAGTTTCATATGTCTATCTGTCAGAACATTCATCCTAATGCATAACCTGTTGGCTAGCTACTTTCTGTCTGTCCTCTGTACAGATGTGCAGATGTCAGGTATTCATCTTGGCTGCTTACAGACAATCTCTAATTGAGTGACACTTACATGTTTGCCCAGCTGTCTTATGAATGCCACAGTTAGGAAACCCCACTCTGTATGCACCACATGCCATGGATACCTCAGACTACTACAGTCGACAGAACATGTTTGGGCACAGGTCCATAACCCAGACACTGGCCATATTATGCAATATATGTTGCATACATGTCAATTGGAGCACCTCACTGGCCCTCTTCAAGAGAAAAACCAGAGGAGTGGATGTTGAATTTAACTGTCACCCTGGGGATCACTCATGTGTCATCAGTTGATAGATGGCCTGCTGACAAATGTCAGGGGGAATGCTACCAGTGTACTCATATGCCCTACTCTTCTCATATCTCCATGGACATTAGCCTGGTACACACCTAGGAACACCTGCACCTATGGACCTCAGTACTGAGAAATGTGTGTGTGCATTATTGAGTATAAAAGTGTCTGTGTGCTTGTAAACTTGTAGTTGAAAATCCTCTGAGGGCCTTCTCATCCACTACACCCCCCATTGCTATACTTAGAAAGGGCTGCTGCTATAATTCACATTAAATGTGCCTTGTGACACTCTTCCCCCTCTGGGCTACCTGGAGCTTGCAATACCAGCATAACAGTGTTCTACAAATGGGTAGATAGATGTTGGTTACCCTCTGAGTCCTTGCAAATGTAAGTATGTGTGTGTGCGTGTGTGTGTGTGTGTGTGTGTGTGTGTGTGTGTGTGTGTGTGTGTGTGTGTGTGTGTGTGTTTGTTTAATTGTGTGTGAGTGTGCATATTTGTAGGAGACAGCATTCAGAAGCCACATTCTCCAAATACAATAAACCTTGCCATACATCATAATGGATGGTGGTATTGCTGACATTAGGAGAGCCATGACAAACCCTCTCCCTACTATCCCTGTGGCATGTGCAATAAATGCATGTCCCTGTAGTAGCACTGATTAGATAGACAACGATTTGTATTGCAGTCCTGATCAATGTGCGATTGTGGGTATGTCAGAGCATTATCATGGATTTCAGTGAGCACAATATCCAATCTGGGGTTTGGGTGCTGGATATACTGTCTTTACACCATGGTACCCCCAGTACATGTTCCAAGGTCCACTGTATGAGGACCGCTGTCACTATCAACCATACAGGTAACTGATTACACTATCCAGCCCAATGATGCATGTGCTGTATGCAAAAACTCTGTAACAGTATGTACTCTCTGACAAGGTAGTTAGCACTGCTAAACCCAGTTCTGTCAAATGTGTCTATGACTGTATGTGTATGTCAATAGGTATATGACAGTATGTCATATTATGTATTGTACATTAACACCCAGTACATCTCCATTACCATACTGTACAAGGCCTGGTGATGTTCTTCACTTAACAGGTAACTCAGGACACACCTCACCCTAAAAGCTCTGTGGTGTGTGCAATTAAGGCCAAACACATTAGTAGCAATAAGTACCTAGGTAGGGGTGCTACTATTAGTGTTGCCAAGTAAGTGTGTGTGTATGTGCATGGATCTACTTTAGTTTGCAGAAGATATATGTCCCAGGAGATCATTTGTCCGAGAACTAACTGACAAAAGGTAACATTTCAAAGCACTCATCTAATGGAAATTCATTCCATCAAAACTAGTAGTGGATGTGTAAATGCCCTCTTTCCCACTGTACAGCTGTACAGCAGTACTGGAGTTGGTATATATAGTTGGGTGTGGTTGTTGTGGGCACAGCCACCCACATTGTGGTTATTGTGCGTTACCCCCCCCCCCACTTAGTGTGCTGTTATACTGTACAGTATATGTTAACAGGTTAAGTAGTTGTTAATCACACTATGCACTCATCATGCACTCGCCTGTATACACTCCTCAGACTTATCAGCCATGTGGCACATGCAGTAACTGTTATACAGACCTGTTACCTGTGTTCAGCTGTACCCAGGATATAACACAGTCAATGTGTCACAACAGTGCCACACCCCTTGTAGGAAAGGACAGCAGACCAGCATCCTGCTGACACATAGACATCTAGAACACAGAATACATTATGGAGGCCACAGTCAGTGTTAATAACAGCTATAATGCATCATTGCTGTACAGCTACACACCCTGATGTGCAAGCATTCATCATTCCAGCTGACAACACATTAAACAGCATTACAATGCTAAACCTTAGTACATTCACCCTGTGCATCAGAACCATATTAGCATGTCCCTGCATCGATGGTATGGATGACAGAGATGTGCCACAGCTATCATCATATGCACAGGGTGTGTTGTGGGTTTGCCAGAGGCCTAGGGCTGAGCCATTTGGTTGACATTATGTGTGTGAGTTAGGAGGTTCTTTATTAAATGGGCTGTGCAGATGTGGTGTGTGTAGGTATGGATGTGCCCTAGCTGTGTTGGTGATGTGTGTGTGTGTGTGTGTGTGTGTGTGTGTGTGTGTGTGTGTGTGTGTGTATGCACACACTTCTGCCATGTGGCTTCCCTATACAGAAGTATGTTGGACATCTTCAGACTGTACATGGCAGGGTGTACAGTTCACCATGTCCAGACACGGACATGGGAACTGTACCTGCCAGGGGTTGCACAGGCACTACCAGGTAGAAGCCCAGATATGGTACTCTCCCCTGATGATGACAATTGTCTGCTGGATCTGCATCCCTGTTAGGACCGGCTAGGACCATGTGCACTTGGCCTACTGTGTTGAGGTGTGGACAGCAGCTCCCTGCAGTACTGGTGCTGGTACTGCCATTACAGGAGCAGCCATGAGTTGTTGCACGTCCATGTAGACCTGCACATGTTGGTGTTGCTGACCTACATCCATGTGGCTGATGGCCTACTCCCACCACATGCTTTAACACAGAAACCACACGGTTGAGGATTCCCACTATATCCCCCAACCGTCTATCCATGACCTCTGCAAAATAAGGGTGGGCACCTGCAAGATCACAGATGTAGTCATGTACAGCAGGAAGAGTAGCCCTCTGCAGCCTCAGACCATCTCTGGTATAACCTTTCATGCATGCCTGGGCCTCTATGATGGCCCGAAACATGTATTTGGTGACACCTGCTGTGGCACTTCTGCCAGTGGCATGATAGCCAGCAGCCCTCCTATGAGCACCCCTGTACATCTGCCTTTGTGGGACCTCGCCAGTCATCCGGCTATGGCTGCTGTGTACAGACACTCTTGCCATAGTCAACACACTTTCCTGTCCCATACCACCATCCGCCAGCTGTCCCTCATCTATGGCCACTAGTGATGGGGTATGTATGGGCATTGTGACTGTGTGCAGGGATGGGGTGGTTAAAAGTGGCACAAATTCAGCCCATGACAACCCTGCCTGTGCCTTACTATGCCTATCATCATTGTCAGAGTCTGTATGGACACTAACATCAGTTTGCCTGCAGGAGGGAACATGACCCACCTCGCCACCTGTAAGGGGCAGACAAGAAATGTAAATTAAGACCTGTGCATTATGGTTTACTATTACATGCACACACATACACACACACACACACACACACACACACACACACACACACACACACACACACACACACACACACACACTTACTTACAGGTGAGGTGGCACAAAGACATTGCACAGACCTCTCATCACCCAACAGTCAACATGCATGACATATGGCACTCAACAGCATGCATTGCAGCCATACTCATCCTTATTACCAACATTATACATCTCTGTGATGCATGAGTTGGGTTAGTAGGTGATGCCCCTTCCCCTGGAACACACTGCACCCATGTACACAGTATTGTTGTGCACCTGTGCAGCACACTGGCATGCACTGTGCACCATACCGCACGTGTCCACACCATTGCTGAATATGTATATGTATGGCAGTTATGTTTGCTCTGTTGATCACAATCCCTGTGTGTTTGTCTGACACATACCTGGGATGATATGAGGACTGATGTCGATAATTAATGGCTGTCCTTTGATTTGCAGATCTCATCATCAGCAGTGTATGTATGTGCAATAAAATCTGGTTGCACTGACAACCTTCAAAGCTTAATGTGGATATGAGGAGTGTATACACCTTTGTTGACATGCCAGCCTCTTCTATGATATTTAATGAACTACAGAAGTCATTATTCCTGGAAGGGGTATACTAGCATGTCCCATCTTCACTTGCCATTATTTGGTCAGTCTGCCCTACAAATTTACCCCAACCCTGCCAGATTGCAAGGTCAGCTAATGTGCACAGGCCTTGGAGGTCACACTGTGGCTTCACTATTGCTGTAGAGTCAGGGTTATGTCTGGCAGAACTCATAACCTTGACTGTGTTCAGATACAGCCATTCTTTGCAAGCTTGGGATGTATGCTGTATCTAGGATTGTTAGTAAGCTTCTGAGCCCCCCCCCAAGCCTTTCTGTGTTGGATGGAAGTCTTCTAGCTTATCAGTGGGAGTGGTACGTATTAGGTAGCCTATCTACCACAAGAGGAGTGGTTCCTGGCCCAGAAATTGTAGCTATTGGCCGTTTGGGAAGTTTTTTTCCATCTCTTTCAACTTTCTGGTTTAAAAGCCACACTCGCTCTTGTTTCTCACCCTTCCTGTAACTAGCCTAGTCCAGATACAGAGTTGCTGTATCCAGGACTGTTGGTAAGCTTCTGAGCCCCGCAAGCCTTTCTGTGTTGGAGGAAAGCCTTCTAGCTTATCAGTGGGAGGAGTAAGCACTAGGTAGCCTGTCTACCACAAGAGGAGTGGTTCTTGGACCAGAAATTGTAATTTATTGACTATTTGGACAGTTTGTCCATCTCTTTCAACTTTCTGGTTTAAAAGACCACATCTGCGATTGTTTCCCATCTTTCCTGTAACTAACCTACTGGGAAGCACTAGAAAGCCTTAAACTAATACAAGGCTTCTAGCTTAGAAGAGAGACTTTGGAGTGATTAAGTATCAGTTTTTGTACTTTCTTGCTGTACCTAACTGTTTTCCGCCTAAACTCTGGTTTTACAGCATTTATTGTGATTCAAAAGCTTGTTTTTCACATATTGTACTTATTTGACTGCCTGCACTTTTAAAAAGTTGTTTTTTGTTTAAATAATTTGTTTAACTGTTGTAGGCTACACATTAAAGTCTGATAGCCTTTTCTGATCGTTTGTAGTCGTTTAAAGCTGTTGTAAGTGTATTTTTTACTGTTTGCCTTATCTTTTCAAAAAAAAAAATCCTTGTTTCCCACCTTTCTAAGCTAGTATAGTCCAGTTTTCAGGCTAGTGCTGAATTCAGGGCTGTGTTACAAGTCTCTGAGTTGCCCATACCTTACTTGGACAGAAGGAATTTTCTCTGTTCACCTGTGAGAGAGGGGAGCTTTGAGCAGCCTATCTGTCCCTGGAGGAGTGGTTCCAGCAAGGACATTAGTAGTTTATTGGCCATTTTGGGCTAATTTCTATCTCTTTCATTTCTCTGCTATAAAAACTGTGTTTGCATGGTTTTGTGCACCAGGCAGTGCCAGTTAGCTAGGGTTAAATTATTCCCAGCTCCACTGTTTCCTCTTCAGTTTTTCCCTTGAAACTAGTCTAACTCTCAACCTAAGCACTCAAAAAGCATCCTACAGCCCAGCACTTGATCAGACCTAATAGCAAGCACTAATGTAACCTAACACTTGATTGCCCAGCAGGGCAAGGCTCTTTATTCATCCCTCATCAACCAATCAACTAAGCAGCTCATCCTACTATTCAGGCATGACCAAAGGGCAATTTTAGGTGTACTCTCCAGTCCAGCTGGTGAATCTGGGTATTCTAAGGCAATGTTACAACAACCTCATGTACACAGACAACCCTCTCCTCCTACAACAAAACACTAACACATGCGAGAGATGCAATTATACAGCCAAACTGAAGGATAAGCTGTCTCCACCCAAGACAGGAACAGACAGTCAAGAGGAGAAGGTTAACACTTGTACCACACCTCCAGCCACACACAGACCTACAAAACCAGCACTGGCAAAAAATACACATAAATACACAAAATTGTACTTTGAGGCTCTAAATAAAAACCTGCAAAAGCATCAGAGACCTCCAAAGCAGACACCCAAACAACCTGCACCTCCCATCACAAACCAGACAACACATAAAACACAAAATCAGTGTGCCGCACAATCACAGCCTTTAAGGCGAAATAACATACCTAACACACTAGTAATAGGTGACTCTATGGTCAGGCACACTGACATCCCACTCACTAGGCTGGATAAGAAGAAGGTTACTGTTAGCTGCCTGTTGGGAGCCAGAATCCATCACATAACACAAGCACTCAGGTCACTCCAGAACAAGTACAAATATGACTCTGTCATTGTTCATGTTGATGTGAATGACCTGAGAGGTACTTCCCTGGACTACATTTAAAGAGACATGAAAGAGCTCTCTGATCATGTACTCCAGGCTGGTATGACCCTGACCCTGAGTAGCATCCTGCCCTCACCAAGAATGATACCTCAGTATAAAGAAAAAATGATCAATTTCAACAATTGGCTAAGCTTCTGGTGTCATTCAAATGGGATCCAGTGTCTGTCAGCCTGGGATGACATGCTCTACAAGCCATGTTGTTTTGCAAGAGATGGCTTGTACCTGTCACCCCTAGCCTTTCAAATACTCGCCAAGGCTCAAAAGTCAAACCCACCTCCGTAAACAGTACAATTAACAAAAAACTGAGGGTTATGCTACTCAACGCCAGGAGTTTAAATCTCAAAATGCATGCACTCGAAGCACTCCTCAGTATGGAGAATGTAGACATCTGCACAGTAACTGAAACCTGGTTCAAGGCTCCAGAGAGTACCCCAGCACTAATGGGCTACAACTCGTACCACACGTTTCGGCCACAGAACATGGACCAAAACACAAAAGGAGGTGGTGTATCCATATTCATCAAGGATACCTACACCTCCAGGTTAGTGGCGCAGCATGATACCTCTGAGATCATCCATATGCAACTAACATCGGACAAATCTGCAATGCACATTGTGGCCTGCTACAGATCACCCTCCATGATCCAGGACCACCACTCCACCATTCTGGAGACACTGGAAAACATGAAGGTCCTACCGAACACCCTGATATTGGGCGATTTCAATTACCCTACCATTAACTGGGAAAACTACTTGAGTACAAACTCCCAGGCCCAGTGCTTCCTGGAATTCATCAACTCAAATGCCCTGGATCAGCTGGTAAACTCCCCTACCAGAGGTGAAAATATATTGGACCTGGTCATCACAAACATGGGGGATAGGTGTGCCGCACCAGAGGACAACCCGTCACTGGTTAGATCAGACCATAAACTAATCACTCTGGATGTCCACACCCCACCACCACCCCAAACTAAGGAAACCACAGTAAAAAACATTTCTAAAGCAAACTTTACCTTACTTAAGACAGAGGTGGTAAGTTTCACTGCCCCCACGCTAAAGGATAACGCTGCCCAAGATGCAGAAACCTTTACAAATGCACTCTATGAGCACCTACAAGGATGCATGGATTGTGCTTCCCTAGCAAAACCAAGACTCACTCCTGTAAGAGAAGGAAACCAGTCTGATGGAACCCTACCATAAACAAGCTATACAATAGAAGGAGGAAACTAGTTCAGAAAGAAAGCAAATCCCAAGAAGGAAAGACATCCCTGATCAGTATCAGGAAGAAACTAAGGTCCCTCATAAAATCATCCAAGGCTAACTTTGAAAGAAAAATAGCCAAGGATTCAAAAGATAACCACAAAGCCTTCTTTAGCTATGTTAAGAATCTAAGTGGCAACTCACAGATATGCACTGAACTAGTGCAAAATAGCACAAAATATACTGAATATACTGATATTGCCAACATCCTGGCAGATAGATTCAGTGCAAACTTCACCCCCCTCTCACCCCCAAAAGGGTCCACAACAATAGCAGAAAAGTGTAGTGTCTCAGAAATCACAGCTGCACAGGTGAAAATAGCCCTTTCAAAAGCCAAAAACACAACATCATTGGGGTCAGATGGTGTCCCAGGCTGTGTCTTGCACGAACTACAGAATGAACTAACCCCCCCACCTAAACACACTTTTCAACCTCAGCCTCTCCACAGGCTACATGCCCATAGAATGGTGCACAGCAATGCTTATTCCACTCCACAAAGGAAGGGCCACAACTGACCCTGGTAACTATCGCCCCATAAGCCTAACTAGCCTGGTCTGCAAGGCTATGGAGCGCATCATCATGGAACTCATTAACAAAGACATTGGGAATCTCCAAACACTTGACCCGACCCAGTTCAGCTTTGTTAAGGGCAGATCACGCCTACTAAACCTGGTTGACTTCTTCAAGACAGTCACCAAGGCCATAGATGAGGGAAAGGTTGTTCACACAGCCTACCTTGACCTTGCCAAGGCTTTCAATAACATTCCCCACTCGGGTATTACAGAAAAACTCATCAGCCTGAACATAAACCCCTACGTCACGAGATGGGTTGCCAACTGGCTTACAGACAGAACTTACACGATAAGAATAGTGGGCTCCAGGTCCGACTGTAAACCAGTCACAAGTGGTGTCCCACAAGGCTCAGTCCTGGGACTCCTACTGCTCGGCATATACTTCTCAGAAGTACAGGCAAACACAGGAGGACTATGGCTAACCAAGTTCGCCGATGACTGCAAACTGGGAGCCATAATTGACTCTCCAGTTGACACGGACATCCTCCAAAAGGGCCTTACTGAGACAGACACCTGGTGTCAAAGTCATGGCCTCAAGCTAAATGCCAAAAAATGCATAGCCATCCCGTTTGGGAAAAACAAAACACCCACGAATTACCAAATAGGTGGCAGCCCCCTTAATACAGAAGAGGTAATAAGAGATCTGGGGACCCAGGTAGATAGTAATCTCTCCTTTGACAATCATATTGCCAAAGTAGTTAGAAAATCCTTCTATGTGACCCATCTAATTACTAAAGGTTTCGCATCTAGAAATAAAGAGGTTATAGTTCCCCTCTACTCGTCACTCATCAGACCAATCATAGAGTACAATGCCCCATTTGGGATGTACCTCACAAGACACTTCCAACAGCTGGAGAGACCACAAAAGTACCTCACCAAGAGGATTATGGCCTCAAACATATGCCCTATGCAGCCCGACTGAAAAAACTCCGGCTGTACTCAGTGGCATATCGCTTATTCAGAGGTGATCTCTGCCTGACTTAGAAAGCCATGTCCAACTCAGAATTGATGGGCATGCTCTACCTAAAGAAATCAAAGTCACTGCGAGCCATGCACTCTAGTGAGCTAAACCTCACCACAACAATAAATAGAGCATGCTGTAGGGATAGATTCCTGTCACAGAGACTCCCCATGCTTTGGAACAAAATTCCAAACTACATTAGGCAAAGCCCCTCACTAACACTCTTCAAGAGAAACCCTGACGAGTGGATGGGTAACAGAAAATACACCCCTGAGATCACTTCATTGGCTCTGCTTGACAGAGGATCAGTTAAGTAATCAATGGGGCGGCAAAAGCCGACACACTCTGACTAGGCTTATAAATGCCCTTGGGCAGATAGCCTAGTACCTACCTATGAACCTATGAACCTAGGCTTCAGTTCACTGTTCTGTTTCAAACTGACACCCCTCCCCATCCTCAACCTTATTGCAGATGCTTGACAACTATGGGCCACACATGAGTGTTATTCTGCATTGTTCCAAATTCAAAAAAAACATGTCTACCGGCCTAGTTCCAGCTAATGAACAGCAAACCTAAAGGTGTACACTGGCACCAGCAAGCTAAAAATTGGGGATGGTGGCCCTGAGGTGGAGTGAGGTGTTGCTTGTGCACCACATGTATCTTTATGAATACTGTCTGTAGGTTTGAGCCCTGGTCTCATGATACCATTACACATTGCAACACATGCCTTTGTGAGACTTGATATTATGCTCATGCTACCTGTAGAGAGCCCTGGATGATGTATCATGTGGGACATCTCTTCCGTCTGATTACCTAACCCATAGACCACACATATGCAGAATCTAGGCAATTGTCAACACAGGTTCTGTACAGGAAGTACTTGCTAGACATTCCTGCAAGTCCCTCAGTGTTGCTGCATGTTTCTGGGCAGCCTCCATGACCATTTTGCAACATGTTTTGTCATCTGTTTTTGATGGGGTTCCTATCATATAGTCGAACATGTACAAGTTCGAACCCCATATGGTCAAGACCATAAGTTCAAACTTGTACAAGTTCGAGCATTTAAACGGAAATCTCCGTAAGGGGAGGTTTCCATTCATTTAAATGTGGTGCGATCCTGGAGTTGGTATATTTAAGTAGCAGGGGATGTGGGGGTTGCAGGGGGCTTGCCCCCCTGCTTACAACAGTTTATTTTGTTTTTACTTTTTTTTTTTATCACTAGTCGAAGTTTTGTAACTTCGAATTGAATGGTTCGAACATTCCGTATTCGAAGTTATAAAACTTCGACTATGTGATATAGACCCTTTTTGATGGGCATCTGTTTTTTTTTCTACATCAATGTTGTCCCATACTTCATACACACATACATGATTGCACTGTTTGCCATGGTATATGCAATGGTGAGGTAAGGCTACTTTTCCCACTCCTGAGTATTACCTTTCAGTTATGGGATCCATTTCATTGTTTGCAAGATGTGTGCAAGCCATAGCTGCCTCTGTTGCAGGTGAGTGGGCAAATGTCATGGACATACTTCTTGGACAGCAGACCATTACTTGGATAACATTAAAGCCCTATACTTGATGGAATTTGTGTACAAGAAGAGTGAATGCTGTCAGTACATCACAAGCTGCTTCCACAATACATTAAAGTGTGTGCACACATATGCTTCCAGTGTTTGTTAAGGTATGTATTCCCCATATTTGTTGTTCTAACATAGGATTCTATAATATGCATTCATTGCTCATGTTAGGATCACATTACAGGTTGTAAAAGGTGTGGAATGTGGTATTGTGGTTTGCCCTTGTTTATATCAGGAATAGTTGCCATTGTAATAGTGGTGTATGCACTGTTGTAGCCACTGTATAAGGGTAATGTTTCAGACATGTCCCTACTGTAGACAATTTGTCCCACCATTATGTTCATCTCTGCCCACACATCTTGCACTGACAGGTTGTTAGGTATACTGCAGGACTCTTACATACCCTTCAGATATGCCACCATGGTGACCACTGTGATGCAGTGCACCAACAATAAGTGAACATGTACAGCATGCATTATGGGTAGGCATGTTAAATGTGTGCATGGCAAATAACATGTCCATAACATGGCCAGTGTATTGGCAAACCTGAAGAAAACAACTCCACACTCACCAGCTACAGGCTGCTGCCCCAGTTGTATACCAGAGGGACCTAAATAGTTGTGTGAGAGAATGTCAGTAGCTACACCTGTGGCACTGGTACAGGGTGGGAGCAGCATTTCAGCACATCGACAGTACAATCCCACAATACTAGAGCTTATGCACATCTGTTCATTACTACACTGCAACAACAGACTATCTAATCTGACATATGCATGTAAATGAAAATGGATAAGCAACAGTGGTATAGTAATGTGCCATGGGAACTTACCTGCACGATCCTTGTCCATTGTGTGGGTGGCACCCACCTCCACAATGCTGTCTTCAGCCTGCTGGCTTGTCTGGTTGGCGGGTGCCCCAAAGCTGGTGAGGAACTCTTCAGCATGTGTGAGTGGAGGCTGGATGGCATGACCCCCACCTGTGGCTAGCTGGTTCCTCCTAACTGCAGCAGCATGCTGACGGGCATGGCAGATAAGATCTGTGCAACGATGCCGCACCTGTTCATAATTTTGGTTGTGCAGGCCGATATAGTTGACCCTGTGGACAAGCTCATTCCACAGGGCAGTCCTCTCCTGCAGATCCTGGGCCCTACAGCTGAATAACATGTCATGATGCAGGATGACATGTTGAATAATTGCCTCATTTCATGGGTGGTGAAGGTGGGGAGATGTTCCGGGGGCATTGTACCTGGAAGACATAAACAGGATAAAAGGTCACAGGACCTCATATGGTTGTCCACATGCACATCAAAAGTGGATATTACTTGCAAATAATCGAGACTATACAATAACACTGTAACCTATCATGGCTTTGACATCTTGCATTACACTCCTGGCCCTGACCTGTCCAGTTCCCCCAATGTTGGACACTTAATGGCATAATCCATTATTCACGATTCATTTCTGTGTAGAGGGATGACAGTGGCCATCTTCCATGTGGATGGTGTGTGTATGGAGGCATGTCTGTGTTTGACTGCAGTATGTGATGGAACTGTGAGCACATGCCTGTGTCCATGTAGGAGGCAAACTGTGATGTTCTCATGCTGCATGGAGACTTGCTGTTGTTGCCATCGGTCAGCGTTATGTCCATGCTCACCATTGATGCGGGCAGGAGTGTGGTTGATGTGCATATTCCCCTGTACTAATGTTGTGGACAGGGTGTCACTGTTCCCACCTATCCTGTCTGATGCAGGTTGCCTGTATCCATGGTATGTGTGTATGAGGTGTGCTTTACCCCCAGTACAGGTTGACTTGTGTTACTGGCTCTGAGCTGCGTACATATGTGGAGTCATGGTTGCAATTGGCCTTGGTGGTTTGGATATGTCTGATTTCTAGTCATATTCCACCTTACAGGAAGTCACCTGTGAACCTACATGCTTGCTCAGATAGAGGTGCACTTGCTTCCAAGTTGTGGTCTGCACCTATGTGTCCCTGTATAGCCACTATAGCACCCTATTATATGCTTTGTGTCTTGCTGCTGTCCACCAAGGGTGATTACTCTATCGTTGGTGGGGGCTAGCTGTACAGGTCAGGTACTGCTGATTCCATATAGCTACAGTGGATATAAAGTGTACATACCCCTGTTACAATGCATGGTAGTTGTGCAATTGAAGCAATCACAAAACTGGCCAGCACCAAGTAGTGAAGCCCCAAAAAAACTATTTTATTGTGGCAACTCCAAAGGCTATAGCAAGCTATAGCAAAACAGTCAAACTGGTTTCGGCATCCATATGCCTTCCTCAGTGAACATAATAGACAAATATATTTCCTCCTTTAAATACATATCACATTCCAATTAATAATTAATTACAATTGCTCATTAAGACCAGGTCTGAACAATCCCCCAAGTCTAATAATCCAATTGCGTTCTTTAGTATTTAAAACAGAGTGCCAACCCATTTTTCCCTGTTTATTTCCTTTTATTATATAAATAATAGTAAATGTGAACTGTGCTGCAGTGTGTTGCAAAGTGTGTTTAGAACAGGAACAGGCAATCAAAAACTGAGGGTAATGCTACTCAATGCTAGAAGTGTAAACCTCAAAATGCACTCCCTCGAGGCACTCCTTAAAATGGAGAACATCAATATCTGTGCAGTGAATGAGACCTGGTTCAAGGCTCCAGAGAGCACACCTGCATTACCAGGCTATAACTCATACCACACTTTTCAGCCACCTAACCTGGACTAAAACACCAAAGGTGGAGGTGTGTCCATATTCATTAAGGATATCCACACCTCCAGGCTAGTTGCTCAGCATAATGCATTTGAGGTTATCCAAGTGCAACTAACTCAGGGCAAACCTGCAATCCAAATTGTAGCTTGCTACAGATCCCCCACCATGCCCCAGGATTCCCACTCATCTTTTCTTGATATACTGGAAAATATTAGGGTTCAACCAAACACCCTGATAATGGCAATTTCAACTAACCCACCATTAACTGGGAAAACTACTCATGTACCAACTCATTTGCTCAACACTTTCTGGAATTCATAAATTCCAATGCCTTGAATCAACTTATCCATACTCCCACCAGGGGCAACAATATCCTAGACCTAGTCGTTACCAACATGAGTGACCTGTGTTCCACACCTGAAGTCAACTCCTCATTGGTCAGATCCGACCATCAGCTAATCACCTTAGATAGCCACATCCCGCCCCCACCCCCATTAAGGAAATCATGACAAAAAATTTCTCCAAAGCCAACTTCATGCTTCTTAAGACAGAAGTGGTGAACTTCATGACACCCACACAGATGGACAATACAGTTACAACTGCCGAATCCTACACAGATGCACTCTATAAGCACTTACACAAGTGCATGGACCGTGCTTTCCCAAACAGAACCAAGATGCTATCCTCCAAAAAAAGGAAGCCAATCTGGTGGTCTCCTGCCATAAACAAACTCTACAACAGAAGAAAGAAACTGTTGCAAAAGAGAGCAAACTCCCATGAGTGGAGGAGTTCCCTGATCAGCTTCAGTAAGAAGCTGAGATCTCTTATAAGATCCTCCAAAGCTAGCTACAAAAATAAAATTGCCACTGATTCTAGGGACAACCACAAAGCATTCTATAGCTATGTCAAGAATCTCAATGGCAACACCCAGATCTGCTCTGAGTTACAGCACAATGTCATGAAAATTCCAGAACCAACTGATATTGCCAATGTCCTGGCAGATAGGTTCAGTGCTAACTTTACTCCCCTCTCACCCCCTAAAGGGCCCATATGTATACAGGAAGAATGCAGAGTCCCTGTAATCACAACTATTCAGGTAAAAGCTGCACTCTCTAAAGGCAAAAACACAGCATCCATGGGACCGGACAACATCCCAGGCTGCATTTTACATGAACTTCAGAATGAACTGGCTTCCCACCTAAGCACCATGTTCAATCATAGTCTTACATCAGGCTTTGTGCCCACTGAATGCTGCACAGCAACATTTATCCCACTCCACAAAGGGGGAGCCACCACTGATCCTGGGACCTATCGCTCTATTAGCCTGACGAGCCTGGTCTGTAAGGCCATGGAATGTATCATCATGGAACTCATAAACAAAGACATTGATAACCTCCAAACTCTGGACCTGACCCACTTCAGGTCTATGAAAAGCAGATCATGCCTCCTGAACCTGATCAACTTCTTTGAGGCAGTCACAAAAGCTGTAGATGAGGGTAAGGTGCTTCCCACAGCCTATCTTGACCTTGCCAAGGCTTTCGACACCATCCCCCATTCTGGAATTATAGCTAAACTAACTAAACTAGGTATAAATCCCTACATCACAAGATGGGTTGCCAATTGGCTCACTGACAGAACCCACACTGTAAAAGTTGCAGACTCCAAATCTGACTTCAAACCAGTGACAAGTGGAGTACCACAAGGTTCAGTCCTGGGACTTCTCCTGTTTTGTATCTACTTCTCTGAAGTACAGGCTAACACAGAAGGCCTTTGGTTAACAAAGTTCGCAGATGACTGCAAACTAGGAGCCATAGTTGAGTCCCCAAGAGATGTGGACATCCTACAGAAGGGCCTCACTGAGACAGATGGCTGGTGTCAGAGCCATGACCTCAAGCTCAATGCCAAAAAGTGCATTGTCATTCCCTTTGGTAAAAACTTTGTACCCATGAACTACCACATAGGCGGCAGTCTACTTAATGATGAATGTGTGATAAGAGACCTGGGGACCCAGGTGGACAGTAGTCTCTCCTTTGATAATCACATCACCACAGTAGTCAGGAAATCCTGCTACATGGCACACCTCATCACAAAAGGGTTCTCATCTAGGAAAAAAAGAGGTCATTGTTCCCTTCTACTCAACACTCATTAGACCCATTATAGAGTACTACGCCCCTTTTGGAATGTACCTCACAGGACATCTGCAGCAGCTGGAAAGGCCACAGAAGTACCTCACAAAGAGGATTACTGGCCTCAAACAGATGCCCTACACTGACCGTCTCAAAAAATACCAGCTTTACTCCGTAGCATATTGCCTACTCCAAGGTGATCTCTGCCTAACATATAAAGCTATTTCAAACCCAGAGCTGTTGGACATGCTACACCTAAAGAAATCCCAATCCCTCCAAGCTACACACTCTAGGGACCTAAACCTTGTCACTACAATAAACAGGACGTGCTGGAGGGATAGATTTCTGTCCCAGAGACTTCCCATACTCTGGAACAAGCTACCCATCTATGTCAAGCAAAGTTCCTCATTAGCACTCATCAAGGAAAATCTTGATAAGTGGATGGGAAATAGGAAATACACCCTGGGGATCATTTCTATGAACACCACAAAGTTGTGAAAGAGTTAAAATGTTTGATATAATGATGTTTAATCAATCAATTTATGCTTAATTAATCAATTAAAGCATATATAAAAGAATACTGAAAATGTTAAAGTATGTCCCATTGAAGGCGAACAGCTGAGGTACCAGGACGGAAAGAATAAAGATGGATATAAGCTACTTCTGTGTCTTCCTTTGAACTTTGTGGTGTTTTGAAGAATTTTGAGTTTTGGTTTCCAGTGGTGTATTGTTTCTGAAGATCATTTCTATGACTCTGCTCGGCAGGGGCATAGGAAAATAACTTTCTTGGGTGGTGTAGGCCAGGGAACCTTGTTGGCTAGGTGTACTTAGGCCCTTGGGCCAATAGCCTAGTACCTACCTATGAACCTATGAACCTATGAGCTAGAGGCTCTTTTATTACAGATATCGCTTAAATGTTCAGAAATCTTAAACCGCAGGGACCTAGATGTTTGGCCCACATAGAAAGCTGAGCAGGAACAACTCGCTAAATAAATAAGCCAGTCTGTGCTGCAGTTAACAAAAAATAGGATATCATAAACTTTTGATGTATTTGCACTAGTGAAACTTTTGGATTTAAGGACATGTTGATAGGTAGAGCAATGACCACAGGGGAAACAGCCCTTAAGAAAATCTTTGAATAAGGTGGTCTGTGATTGAATCATCTCCCTACTATGTTTATAATGACTAAAATGTGACCCCAAAGTGGGGCTCCTTCGGAAAGAAAATAAACACCTAGGTCCCATAATTTCAGAGATTCTGTCATCTGACTTCAAAATACCCCACTAACAATCAACAATGTTCCGAAGGACATTGGTATTATGCCCATAGATAGTAACAAGCCTGAGACTGGTGTTGTCATCCAAGGCTCTGGATGTATGTTAATAAATCAGATCTGGTTTGTGTGGAAACTCAGTTACTGGCAGTCAAAACAGTATTATGATCATAACCTCTATGTTAAAATCTATTAATGAGATCATGTTGGAAATCCTGATAAAATTTTTCAGAGGAGCATATACGTCTGATACGGAGAAATTGAGATTTGGGAATATTATTAATTATATGTCTGGGATGAAAGATGGAGACATGGAATAGTGTGTTATATTGGGGATGTTTCCGATAAACCTTAGTACTAAGTGTATGGTCCCTTTCCCTGCTTACAGTCACATCCAAAAAATTAATTTCCATTAAATGGTAATGTACCGTAAATTCAATTCCCCATTTGTTCTCATTCAGATATTGCATAACTTCATGCAAGTAGATCTCATCTGCTCTCCATACCATCCAGCAGTCATCCACATAGCATCTCCAAATGTTAATTTCAGGTAAATATAAACTGTGACTGGTGTTGTAAATCAACTGACCCTCTAGGAATCCCAGGAACAAATCTGCATATATGGGAGCGAAAGATGCTCCATAGCAGTACCCTTAACTTGCCAGTAGCATTTGCCATGAAAATAAAATATGTTCTTACTAAGAACGTGTTCAGTCATGCAAATCAAAAGTGTATTAAAGCCTGGTGGATAAATGTTTGCCCTTTTCAACCAGTATTCAATGGCTTCAAGACCAGCCCAATGAGGAATACTGGCATACCATGCACTAACATCTAAAGTGCACATAAGCCAATGGGGTTCCAACTGTGTGTCTTAAATGATATGCAGAAATTGTGTGGTGTCCTGGATTCTGGACCTAATTGATGGTAATAAAGGTTTGAGATATTTAGTCAAGAATGCCGATAGAGGTTCAGTTAAGGAACCTCTACCCGAAACAATAGGTCTTCCCGGAAGATTTTGTGAGTTTTTGTGAATTTTGGGTAGTAAATGCAAATACTGTGACTGAGGATCAGCAACAGTACAGTCTTGCTAATAATCTCTTCCTCCAAGGCATTCTTAATAAAATCATCAGTTTCCTTTTTAAATCTATCAGTGGGATCCAAAAGCATATACATGTAGAATCAGCCATCTGATAGTTGTCTATTAGCTTCTGCTAAATACACAGCCCAGTCCAGAACCACCACAGCCCCATCCTTATCTGCAGGAATGATAACCAAATTGTTCCTCTGTTTAAGATTTAAAAGTGCTTGTTTTTTCAAATTGATGAGGTTAGAGCTCTGAAGCTGAAAATCAGAGCCAAAAAAAATGCAGATCCTTCAATACACATTGTTGGAATGTGGCCACATGTCTATCCATCGGAGGCATAAATAAAGATTTGTGAAACATAAAATCAGTAGATCTTTGAGTATGTGATTAAGACTGAAAATACAATTTTAAATTAATCAAACGGCAAAAAGCCATGATGTCATTAGCAAACGTGTCTTCATAAACCAGAAAACCAGGTATGAAATTCAAGCCTTTATTAAGAAGATTAATTTCACTGTCTGACAACTGCACTGATGAAATATTGTGCACATTAGAAATGGGGCTTACTGGTGTATCAATACTCCCAAATGTTTTTCTGTTTCCTGGATGCTGTATGTTTGTGGCCCCCCTATGTTTATTCCTCCTAAAGGGTCAAAACCCAGAAATGTCTTGGCCACAGGTGAATCAGAACTGTGAACAGTCAAAACCTCAGTGGCCGAGGATGACACATCTCCAGAAGTACCACTAAAGCTAGTTTTGGTCTTCTTGAGAATAGAATGTGGTCTTTTCCTCTTGAAAGTGGGTTTGGTATTATCTTGTGTTGCAAACTTGACATTTCTTTCCTGGTCCAAATGGTTTTCCTCTTTGGTAATCATTTACATTCCTGTTAAATTTATGTACTTTATTCTCCTTAAGTTGTTTCTCGAGGGAAAACAAATCCTGAACAAATTTTTGATAATGTGGTGTGTAAAAGGACTCCCCTTCATAAACCTTAACTTGTTCACAAAGATATTTGTCTGTTATGTTCACTGAGGAAGGCATATGGATGCCGAAACCTCTGACTGTTTTGCTATAGCTTGCTATAGCCTTTGGAGTTGCCCCAATAAAATAGTTTTTTGGGTTTGGTTTTGTGATTGCTTCAGGTTTTGTGGGCCTTTGCACCAGCCATACTTGCAGCTCCTGTGTGAGTACTTGTGCAATTGAAACATGAGCCTACAAAAGCACATGTCAACACAATACCCACCTGTGATGTGATCTATAACCTGCTCAGTTCAGTAGGGAACATAACAACCTGTCCTATGAAAACATATGGGAATTAATACTCAGTACAGTAAGCCAGTTGAATGCGTGTGCACACCCTTACACCGATATGTTGTGTAAACACCTGCTGAGGTGATTACAGCATCCATTTGTCTTGGTTTGTACTCTAACGTCATATCACATCTTCATTTGGCAATGGTTGCTCACCTTCCATGAAACAGCCTTGTTTCTTTTTCAATAGAATTGTACAGGTTATGGGTCACATTTGAGGTGAGAAACATTTTGACATGACTTTCTGTGGTTTCATTGGCATACAGCACACAGACCTGGCATTCCAACAGGGGTGTGCACACTTTGATATCCAGTGTATATGGGTATTGATATAGCTGTCAGTGGTAGGCAAGGACAGTAGGTCATAACACAGTTGTACACTTCTCTGAGCACTACCTGATAAGCATGCCTACTGTAGTACCCATATCAGTGCCATGGCAATGCAACAATCAGTAGCAGTACACATTTTATTTGGTTGCATGCAGTGACACTGGTATTACACACATGTGCAACATGCACATCCTATTTTCCAGACTGCTTGTGACCCATGTTATTACTTCTTGTGCTTTTCAGCTGAACATACACATATGTATACATGCTCAGGGGATAGATGGTATACATTTGTGTTCTATGTCAATATGGCACACTGTATTTACAGTCTTGCAGCTCAATCATACATCTCAACCTGTTATACCAGGACTTCTGGCCATTGGTCCACATCACTGGGTGACAAAACAGGGAAATCAATTTTTATGAACCTATGAACCTATGATAAAGTATTAATATAGCTGACATAACACAAGTATATGTGTATGTGACTACAGATATCTGTCACAACTGTGAACATTGTCCAGAAGAACACTATACAGTTGAATGTTATTAATTCAATATATCAAATCTACTGCCAACCATTAGCGGACCGGAGTTCTGCTGTGGTGACCCCTAACCGGGAAAAGCCGAAAGACAACAACATGCAGTTTAACACACTAATTTGCAACAGTGTGTTACTATGCTAAAGCCCTATATAGGTATCCTAGATTTACAATACAAACATGTATAATACTCATATTCACAGGTAACATATGGATATGGGCAACATCCCATTAACTGACCTAGCAGTGGCACAGACATGACTGTTTGACAGACACTCTAGAGGTTGCCATATGTGAGCTATCCTTTCGCAGGATGTGTCAGGCTCCTCAGCTGTGACCCAACCTATCCACCTCTTAGAGCATCGCACATGGACAAAGCCTAACATTAGGGGGGCTATATTGGGACAGATCATAGATATGCCTATTACAAACCTATGAAGTGTGTAGCATGATACATTTCACATTACCATGACTGTTCTGAAGGTGGTAGGGTCTGAAACTCGTGTCTTCCATTACTTCATTACTTCCATCTCCAGCTATTTACAAGACTAATATAGATGTTTGGAGGAACAGAACAAACACTATGATGGTTAAATATTGACATTCTGTGAAGATCTGCACAGTTGACAGGCATGGCCCACTGCAGACAGAGCCAGATGCTATGTCCATAGCATTTGTTCAGCAGGACATCATTACAGCAAGTATTGATGGCACATATACATCTTTCATAATAATCTGTCCCATTATTACAGACCAAGTGCTACAGTCAATTACATGCTTACATGTTTCACACATCTGGTTTATTTTTATGGTTCTTCTGTATACAAGTTGTCTTCTTGTTTCTTCTTCTTATTTTTTAGGTTTTGTTTATGTTGTTTCTACTTTTTTTTGTCTCTCTCTCTCTCTCTCTCTCTCTCCACTACTGGGATTGAGCTGGTTTGAATAAGTTGCAGCATGGCTTTTGTAGGTGATGCTCAAGTTCAGGTGATGGCCTCTGTACCAATTGCTGTTCCCCACTTGCTAATTGCATGCAGACAGCTGTGTAGTTCTTCCAATAGCCAATGTCATAGCAACCCACTACTAAAAATAACCACATCATGTGGGTGTTGTTCCTTTACCTTACCTATATGGAATACATCCTTCATGTGTGGGGGCAGCAGTGTTACAGAGAGCAGGTAGGAATACCTCTTACAACAAGACTTGTGGACACAGGCCAACTACATATGTATATAAGTTTCCAGACCTAGGAATATTGGTGTTATATGCACTGAATACTGCTAGTTTTACATGGTTTGTGTGTACATGCTAGCTTTGTATGGAATGCAGTCTGTCTGCATAGCTCTCAACTGTCGGGCTATCCACATGATGGCCAGATGATTGGCTGTTATGTTTTGTCTGTACCCCACACAGGTCTTGTCCTTGACAAATCAGTGGCATTCTCTCTGTTGATTGCTATCAGTACATGGCAACATCCATTTGTGTTTCTTACTTCATATTCCTCAGTAAGGGTATGTTTCAACCAATCCTGTAACACCAGAAACTTTCACAGTCTGTAACAACAATATTTCAAATATGGCCCTGTGTTTTGGCCTCTGTCCTCCACTTATATACCAGGCTTTGTCTAGATGTCATGCAGTAAGAGGTTGATAGGTATGGTCTATCATTATTTAGTGCTGACATTCCTGCTATCATTACAGTGATGTTGTGGACTCCCACACACGTTATGGGGTAGGGTCCATATGTATGAGGGCTACAGCTGGACAACATGTGTGACCCTGTACAGTCAAGAGGTCACTGTATAGAGAACACTGTTATATGCCCTTGTAAGACATTTTATGGGTGAGGGGTATTAAATGTTTTTAACCTAGGCTGTTAGAACATGTGAGGAATATCAGTAATAAGAAACATAAAGATATATGGCTTCACATTTTCATACATTCCACCATGAGAACAGTGGTAGGCTAGAGCTTACTGTTTTGCACACAGTTCTGTTTGTCAGTGTGATAGTACCATTTTAAGTTAAGCATTGTTATGGAACAGATACATTTACATTGTGACAATTGATGCTTTTCTCCCTAGGGGGGTGACTACAGAGTGTAATTGGAGGCTGTTGAACAACATCTGTAATTAAGTGTTGATTGATTCTTGTCTTCAAGGCAAGTGTGTTTTTTACTGTTGTGCTACTTGAAGGCTTTAGCCTAGGCAGCAATGTATCTTATGTTTTGTGGATTACTGTATCATATGTTTTCTTTGAGAGTTGCATTAATCAGTTATGTATTTCAAGCACCTAAATGCTGTAAGAAATGGCATAAATAACTGAAATAGTACACAAATAAACATTTATATGTATGCAAAATGTGTGGTGTCATGTCCTTTGCATTGTGTGTGGGTATATGTTTTCATGCAATAATACTTGTAGGAAAGAATCAGACTCTGGCCACTTGAAAAGGTGGCAACTGTAGGAATAATGGCTGTTTGATATTCTGTGCACCATCTATATATACTCTCTTTATATATATATATATATATATATATATATATATATATATATATATATATATATATATATATATATAAAAGTATGTATATATATATATATATATATATATATATATATATATATATATATGAGTGTGTGTGTGTGTGTGTGTCTGCGTGTGTGTGTGTGTGTGTGTGTGTGTGTGTGTGTGTGTGTGTGTGTGTGTGTGTGTGCATGTGTGTGATGTTTTCTTCTACCACAAGATGAAGGCCATTCTCAGAAAACTCTTTTTTCAATAATTACAAACTGAGAATCTTAATAAATGTTACAGCAAAATGTTTAGTGCTTCCACATTGTACATTGCCTATAGTAGACTGACTGCTCTGCATGATATGTTAGAGAAATCATCCACTATCGTATAGGTCAGATGGCTTAGTGGTAACTTGTTGTGGCTATGTTGTACAGGGTACTAGGTTAAAGAATTGCATAAGCTGGTTATTTTGTTGCAAGGCAGAACAGTTCAGTTGTGGAGGAAGGGATAATGGCAATAATTACAAGAGGTCCCTAGTTTGAGCCCCTACACCCCCATTTACACTTCCTTTGGTCAGCTGTTTTACAGTGAGAGGTTCAGAGTGTGGATCCAATGTCCAAATGTATTATATATATGGTCTATATTAAAACACCGAACATTCAAAATTTCGAGTGTTCTAATATCGAACCCTATGAATCGAACATTTAAAACATCGAGCATTCAGAACAGCGAATGTAGAGCTCCTGAAATCACAGACACTCAGGTTAAAACAGCCCTCTCCAAAGCCAAAAACACAGCATCAATGGGACTGGATGGTGTCCCAGGCTGCGTCCTACACAAGCTCAAAGATGAACTAACCCCTCACCTAGACACACTGTTCAAACTCAGCCTCTCCACAAGTTACATACCCATAGAGTGGTGCACAGCAACAGTTATTCCACTCCACAAAGGTGGAGCCACAACAGACCCCGGGAACTATCGCCCTATAAGCCTGACTAGTTTGGTCTGCAAGGCTATGGAGCGCATCATCATGGAACTCATTAACAGAGACATTGGGAACCTCCAAACACTGGACCCTACCCAGTTCGGCTTTGTTAAGGGAAGATCATGCCACCTAAACCTGGTGGACTTCTTTGAGACAGTTACCAAGGCTATAGATGAGGGAAAGGTGGTGCACACAGACTACCTAGACCTCGCAAAGGCCTTTGACACCATTCCCCATTCTGGTATTATAGACAAGCTCACCAGCCTGAACATAAACCCCTACATCACAAGATGGGTTGCCAACTGGCTCATGGACAGAACCCACATGGTAAGAGTTGCAGGAGTTAGGTCTGACTCTAAACTGGTTACAAGTGGCGTTCCCCAGAGCTCAGTCCTTTGACCCCTCCTGTTTGGCATATACTTCTCAGAGGTACAGGCAAGCACAGGAGGACCATGGCTGACCAAGTTCGCAGATGACTGCAAACTAGGAGCTATAATCGACTCTGCAACTGACACAGACATCCTCCAAAAGGGTCTCACTGAGATGGACACCTGGTGTCAAAATCATGGCCTCAAGCTAAATGCCAAAAAGTGCATAGTCATCCCCTTTGGAAAAAACAAAGTACCCACAAACTACATAGGTGGTAGTCTCTTAAATACAGAAGACATAATAAGGGATCTGGAGACCCAAGTAGATAGTAAACTCTCCTTTGATAATCACATTGGTTAGAAAATCCTTCTACGTGGCACACCTTATCACAAAAGGGTTCGCAGCCAAATCAAAAAAGGTCATTGTGCCCCTCTACTCATTGCTCATCAGACCCATCATAGAGTACAATGCCCCATTTGGGATATATCTTACAAGACACCTGCAACAGCTGTAAAGACCACAGAAGTACCTCACCAAGAGGATCACTGGCCTCAAACAGGTGTCCTATGCAGCTCAGCTGAAGAAACTCCAGCTGTACTCGGTTGCATACCACCTACTCAGAGGTGAACAAGGTCATGTCCAACCCAGAACTGATGGACATGCTCCGCCTAAAGAAATGCTTATCCCCTTGAGCCACACGCTCTAGGGATCTAAACCTCACCACAACAATAAATAGGACATGCTGTAGGGATATATTCCTGTCACAGAGACTTCCCATGCTTTGGAACAAGATTCCAGTCTACATTAGGCAGAGCTCCTCACTAACACTCTTCAAGACAAACCTTGATGAGTGAATGGGGAACAGAAAGTTTACCCCAAGGATCACTTCAGTGGCTCTGCTGGACAGAGGCACAGAGAACTAATCTAAGGGGGGTGGCGAAAGCCAACACATTCTGGCTAGGCTTATAAATGCCTTCGGGTAGATAGCCTAGTACCTACCTATAAACCTATGAACATCTCCCCTCTGTCTTGCTTCTTGGACCCACTGTTCCAATTGCTCCCTCTTCCTCCATTTCAAGTCAGCATAGTGGTGCCTGACCTGCTCACCAGTCCAAAGGATATCAGTGGCACTGGTGAGATCACGTGTGAGACTTTCCCAGGCTTCCACTTTATATTGGGAGCCCTGGTACTGGTCCTGCAGCAGTTTCATGTCATGGTTTCTTACCATGAGTCCTACCATGACCTTGGACTCCTGTATGCCCCAGTGCTGCTCCCGGAAGCACATACCCTCTCCAACTCTTGCCATACTGCCTACAGTGGAGAGCTACAGCCAGTTATGAGCTGTATTCCCACCTGAGGGGTTTAAATACAGCCGATTTCCTGCCCTTTGCCATGATTAGACAATTTTGAAAATGCTGAGCTAGGCTAAGCTATGGGCAAACCTGCTTAGCTAAAGTTGGCAGTGCTTAAAGGGGTAGGTTCAGTATCACTTACCAATGGGCAACTCCACTTATCTAGGCTATTTATTGCTTAGTATTCATATGTACACAATGCTTATACCTGGTCAGCATAGCTGTGCAATGCTTAGCATTGCTTATGTTTTATTATATTGGTCTAACACCTGTATGGGACTGATTCATCATTCATTACATAATATAGATTTATTTACATTCCCTGACATCCCCAAATGTGCTGTGATTAATTTATTCTTGTCTGACTATTCTGTATGGGGCACTTGTGTTTATATGGGGGCTTCCCTACTTTATTACACTGACACCACACATCTGGACCTAATACACTACTCTGGTTGAGAAAAATCAGTTACTTCTTACATAAATATGCAAAAAACTTAAAATTGTGATGTTTACACATACAAAACGGGAATGGCTTGGTGGGGCTCAAACCATGAATGACTATATGCAAGGAATATGCCCTAACTACTGCACTATCTTTATGCTTATGCTAGATGTCTATTTTTATTTATTTATTTTATTTATTTTATTTTACATTTGTCGACCGAGCTAGTCTAACTGGATATATGTCCATTTTTAGTACAGGCCCGGAGAGAAAAGCTCCAAAAGGTGCAACAGTATCAAGACTTACAATATATGCAATAGCAGGAAGTTACATTAAATAAATGTAGAACAGGTATAAAAATGTGTACAGACTTGGCTAGAGAAAAGAATAAAAAACACAAAAGTAAGATGACATATCATACAAAAGACAAATAAGCAAGATTTGTTAATTTTACATCAGATGGCAGGTTACAGGTATATTAACTTATGCTTACTTACAACAAGATAGAGAATGAAAACATTTAGAGTAAGTAACACTATGACAGAGCTGAGAAGAAGTCTACTTTAGTACATAGGTAGTGGTTATTATTCAGGTCATCACTAGTAGACAATGTAGGACAGAAATAGAGGAGAAATAAAGGGAGTGGGAGATAGGTAAAAAAAGAAAAAAAAATGTTAGATGTTAGTCAGGGTTTGAGCAGGGACATAGCCAGTGTGTTTTGAGGTGTTCCTTAAGATATTTTTGAAGATCAGTGTTGAAGAAAGAGAAGAGAACTCATTAGGAAACTGGTTCCAGGTTTTTCCCACTGTGTTTGAGAATAATGAGTCTCCAGCCTTGTTGTCAGATTTGGTAGTGGAAACTAGAACCTTATTAGATGAGCGTAGTGTTGCCAAGTTTTTGTATGGAATAATTAGGTTGGTGAGGATTGGAGTATTTATAGGGAGGTAGAGAATCTTTTGGGTGATAGTAAGTTGTTGATATAGAAGTTGGTTTTGTAGTTCTAACCATCTCAGCTGTCTAAGGTTGAGACAGTGATGGGTTCTAAAAGGGGAGCCTGTGGCGAGCCTCTGGCAATGTTATTATAACTGGTTGCAAGTTTGCTCAGGTTACTTTTGGATAGATTGGTGTAAATGGCAGAGGCATAAACCAGGGTAGAGATAAGGTGGGTCTGGGCAATGGTAGTTCTGGCTAATGGTGTGAGAAAGGTTTTGATTCTATAAAGGGAGCCTAGTTTTCTGTTGACTGATTTTATAGTAGCATTAATATGATCATCAAAGTTCAGGTGATAGTCTATAGTAATTCCTAGGAGACGGATTGTAGAGTCTGGGGATATGGTAGTTCCATTATTCGAGATTACTGTGAAGTGACATTGCGGAGACTTTGGGGTAGGCATAAAAAGCAATAGTTTAATTTTTTGGGGCTTCAGGAGGAGGCAATGTTGCATAAACCAATTTTCAACATTATTAAATACTGTTTGTGTGAGGGACTGGAGTGAGGAAATGGAATTAGCAGAACAGATTAAGGCAGAGTCATCTACATATTGTATGCAGGTGGCTTGTGGTATGTTAGCATTGAGATCATTGATAAAGATAGAAAAGAGAAGGGGACCTAATATAGAGCCTTGCGATACTCCAATGTTAACAGGGAGGGGTGTCGATAAGTTGTTATCCCAGAGAACAGCTTGTTGTCTGTTATCTAAATAGGATTTAAACCAGAGGTCAAGCGCAAGGCCTGTTAGTGTATCAATAAGTAGGTGATGGTTAACCATGTCAAAGGCTTTTGACAGGTCAGGAAATAGTGCTGAGGAAAGAGAGTTATTATTGCGATTTTTGTTTATACAGTCAGAAAAGGATAGCAAGGCAGTGGTTGCACTGTGATAGAGCCTGAAACCATGCTGACAGTTAGCAAGTAAGTTATTAGAAAGAATGTGGAAGAGTAGTTGATGGTGGATACATTTTTCCATTATTTTTGCTATTGGGGAGAGTAAGGCTATTGGTCGAAAATTAGAAAGTTCAGTACAAGAGCCACCCTTATGCAGAAGAATGATGTGTGAGATTTTCCAGATAGAGGGAATTGTTCCTTCTGTAATTGTTCTGTTTATAAGGATGGATATGGGATAGGCAATGGCTTTAGATGCTATTTGTAGGTATTCAGCTGGTAGATGGTCAGCTGAGGGGTGCATGGTTTGAGCATTTGGAGGAGAGAGCAGATGAGGGATGTAGGTACAGGTTGTAGATGAAAGGAAGGAGTTGTCCTATTAATGTTGTCTGATAGACTAGTGCTAACAGTGGGTAGTGTATTAGCTAGATTTTGAATTGCTTCGGTGAAGTAGTTGTTGAAGGCATCAGCAATTTGCTTAGAGTTTTTCTGGGTAGTACCTGATGGGGTGGGTGTTTTAGAGTGCCCTGGCTGAAGCAATTTGTTAATGCCTGGCCAGAACTTTTGCGGTTTATGCTGGTGGGTTTGTTGTAGGTGATGGTAGAAGTTCTTTTTGTCAAGCAGAATTTTCTTTTTGGTAGAGTTTTGTAACTGTTTAAAGTACTGATGGTCTGCTGGGTTTTTTGAAGCCCTCCATTTGGCCCATATTTTATTATGTAGGAGGATCTTTTGCCTAGTTTCTTTAGTGAGCCATGGAGCAACTTTGGTCCTAATATGGGTAGAGCACGAGGTGGCATGGAAATCAAGAATTTGTAGAAATGTAGTATTGAAGTAAGATACAGCTTCATCCAGGTGAAGATGATATAGAGGTGACCAGTCATGTGCCTTAAGTTCATTTTGGAAGGTCTCTGGATTAAAGTGTTTTTTAGAGCATGAGGTCTTGAAAATATTTGGATTGGGGTTATGGAGTTTTTGTTTAATTATGTAGGTTAGAGAGTGGTCACTAATATCATCTGGAAGGTTACCTGGCTTATAAGTACTGGGGTGACTATTTATAAGGATCCATTCTAGTATGCTTTCTTTACTGCTTGGTTTGTGGATTCTAGTGGGGGTAGTTATAATTTGGGAAAAACCATAAAGATTTATGTGGGTGGTAGGATTGGGGGAGTTGCAGGAAGCCCAGTCTATATTGAAATCACCTAGCACTATGGTTTCCTGAGGAAGGTGAGTGGAGAGGTAGCTGAGGATACTTTCAAGGGTATTAATATTATTATCAGGGGAAAGTAGGAGCAAATTATATAGATAGATTTACAGCTGTTGATCTGAAGTTTGACAGTAAGGATTTCTGCATTAGTATTTGGGGGAAGGTACGTATTGAAAGTTGCAACTTGAAGTTCAGATTTATAGAGAATGGCTACACCCCCACCCTTTTTGGTCTTCCGATCACATCTCAGAATGTTATAACCAGGAGGGGTAATTTCCTGGTCCTGGGTAGTAGGTTTTAGCCAAGTTTCTGTAATACAGAGGATGTCAAATGAGTGTACTTCTAAGAGAGAATGAAGGTGGGTTATTTTGTTGTTTATACTATGGATGTTGAGATAGGCTATCAGGAGAGAGTTTGAGGGTTTCCTAGGGGTATGGGTATTGGAAGTTAGGTTCTGTGGGTCTATGGTAATGTTATTAATGGGGCCAGGGTTTGGATGAATGTCACCATCCAACAGGGGGTGCTGTTGAGGTCTTTGTATAATCTTTAGGACTTTATAATAGTTATTTAGGGCTTTCTTGTTTTGGAAGTAGATAATATGGGAGGATCTATGGCACTTTGGAAGTATATAGTTGGAAGGGGAAGTTACGTTTATGTGGTTGTGGGAGTATAATTGAGAAACTGATTGTGTTTCTAGGTGAGGAAGGTGAATTTCACTAAGTGACCAATGTTCATAGAAGGTAAGAGTATATGGTATAGTTAGTGAAGCTAGAATAGTTGTTATGAGTAATAGGTGTATATAACTGGTCTTATGCATTTGGGCTATGAGGAGGAGAAGGATAAGAGCTAGAGTAGGTTGAGGGAGAGAGTATGCTGTAGGATATAATATAGATAGTGATAGGAGAGAAGGATGGAATAGCTGTTTGTATGTTATTAGCAAATAAAAGTTGGGGGTGGAGAAGGCTGAAAGAGTACAGATAGGTGTAATGTAGCTGTAAGCAGTAGTAGGAAGTGGAGGTGTGGTAGTTAATAAGAAGGTGTTAGTGGTTGGGCGATGGGGGAAGGGGGGTGGTTATAGAAGTATAAGGTTAACAGCCCTGGGGTTGGGTGGGATATGGGGGTAGGGTAGGGGAGCGAGTGAGCCCGCAGGGCGAACGGAGCAGGTTAGAGCAAGTGAAGATAGAGCAGCAGAAAAAAAAGTATCAGCAACAGTTATGCAGCAACTAAGGTAAGTGGGTAAGTAATGACTACTTTGAGGAAGCAAAACTAGAAGAACAAGAAGAAACAAGAGAGAGAATAGTGATATAACAAGGGGGGAGTGGATATATGGAAGGTAAAGTAAGGTGGGGGCATGTTACGTTTAAAAAACAAATTGAATAGTCCAGCCAGCTTCATAAACTGAAGCCACAGGAGTATATTCTTGTTCTAGGTGTGCTATGTGTAGGTGCTGCCACCTAGTGGTAAAACATGGAAGAACAAAGGACGGTAGGCAGAAAAGATATACTGGACCTAGTGTGAAGTAAGAGGTTGGCAGAGTTTTAGAGACAGGAGGGGGGAGGCCAATAGCAAGTGGTCCGCGGTAGGCTGCTTAAAGAACACACACTCGGGTGGCCAGACAAGCACAATATATAGGAATTAAAAGTAGCTTAAAAAACATGTTGGAGTGAATAACTTGAGACGTACCTCCCTGGACTACATGAAAAGAGACATGGAAGAGCTCTCGGATCATGTGGCCCAGGCAGGTATGACCCTAGCCCTCAGTAGCATCCTGCCTTTGCCCAGAATGATACCACAATATAAGGATAAAATGATTGACTTCAACAATTGGCTAAGCTTATGGTGTCATTCAAAGGGGATCCAGTATCTGTCTGCCTGGGATGACATGATTGACAGACCACGATGCTTTGCCAGGGATGGTCTGCACCTGTCGCCCCTGGGATTCAGGTTACTGGCTAAGGCTCTTGCCACCCCTATAGTGCCTTTTTTAGGCAAACTTCAAAGGACAAAACCACCACCATAGAAGGTACAAGCATGCAAAATCTGAAGGTAATGCTACTCAATGCTAGAAGTCTAAACCTCAAAATGCACTCTCTCGAGGCACTCCTAAAAATGGAGAACATCGATATCTGTGCAGTAACTGAGACCTGGTTCAAGGCTCCAGAGAGCACCCCTGCAATACCAGGCTACAACTCTTACCACACTTTTCGGCCACCAAACCAGGACCGAAACACTAAAGGTGGAGGAGTGTCAATATTCACCAAGGATATTCACACCACCAGGCTAGTTGGCCAGCACAATGTGTCTGAAATTCTCCAAGTGCAACTAACACTAGTTAAGACTGCAATCCAAATTGTAGCTTGCTACAGATCCCCCACCATACCCCAAGATTCTCACTACACCTTTCTAAACATACTGGAAAATATTAAGATAGAACCAAACACCCTAATACTGGGTGATTTTAACTACCCTGCCATTAACTGGGAAAACTACTCATGTCCCAACACCTTTCTTAGCGGTTCTTGGAATTCATAAATTCCAACGCCCTGGATCAACTAATCCATAGTCCCACCAGGGGCTCCAATATCTTAGACCTGGTCATTACTAACATGGGAAATCAATGCTCCATACCTATGATCACCCCCTCGTTAGTCAGGTCTGACCATAAGCTAATCACCCTTAACATCCACATCCCTCCCCACCCCCAGTAAAGAAACCACCATAAAAAACTTCTCCAAAGCCAACTTCATGCTACTCAAGTCAGAAGTGACAAACTTCATGACACCCATGCAGACAGGAACTGAAAGTTCAACTGCTGAATCCTACACTATGGCACTGTACGAGCACATCCACTCATGCATGAATCGTGCCATCCCAAATAGAACCAAAATGCTCTCATCCAAAAAAAGGAAGCCAATCTGGTGGTCCCCTGCCATAAACAAACTTTACAACAAAAGGAAGAAACTTTTGCAGAAAACAGGAAAATCCCAGGATGCAAAAAACTCCCTTACTTGCCTCAGTAAGAAACTGAAATGCCTCATAAAATCCTCCAAAGCTAGTTACGAAAATAAAATTGCCAAAGATTCCAAAGACAACCACAAAGCATTCTATAATTATGTCAAGAATCTAAATGGCAATGCTCAGATCTGCTCTGAGCTAAAACAGAATGGCATTAAATATACTGATCCGAAGGATATTGCCAATATCCTGGCAGATCGATTCAGTGCCAACTTCACCCCACTCTCACCCCCTAAATGGCCCATCTCAATACCGGAAGATTGCCAAATTCCAGTAATAACGGCCACACAGGTACAAAACGCACTCTCTAAAGCCAAGAATACAGCATCCATGGGACCAGATGACATCCCGGGCTATGTACTACATGAACTACAATATGAACTGGCACCTCACCTAAGTGTCATGTTTAATCATAGCCTCACCTCAGGTTTTGTGCCCACTGAGTGGCGCAGAGCTACAGTTATCCCAATCCACAAGGGGGGATCCACTTTGGATCCCGGAAACTACCGTCCCATCAGTCTGACAAGCCTTATCTGCAAGGCCATGGAGCGTATTATCATGGAACTTATAAACAAAGACATTGGCAACCTTCAAACACTGGACCCCACCCAGTTTGGGTTTATGAAGGGCCGATCTTGTCTCCTGAACCTGATTGACTTCTTTGAATCAGTCTCCAGAGCCATGGACAAGGGTAAGGTGGTCCACACAGCCTATCTAGACCTTGCCAAGGCCTTTGACACCATCCCCCACTCTGGAATCATAGATAAACCTACTAAGTTGGGCATTAATCCCTATGTCACCCAATGGGTTGCTAAATGGCTTACTGATAGAACCCACACTGTAAAAGTAGCCGACTCCAAATCTGGCTCCAGACAAGTGACAAGTGGAGTACCTCAGGGTTCAGTCCTGGGGCCGCTCTTGTTTGGCATCTACTTCTCTGAAGTACAGGTCAACACTAAGGGACTCTGGCTAACAAAGTTTGCAGATGACTGCAAACTGGGAGCCATTATTGAATCCCCAAATGATGTGGATACTCTACAAAAGGGCCTTACAGAAACAGATGCTTGGTGCCAGAGCCATGGGCTCAAGCTCAATGCCAAGAAATGTATTGTTATCCCTTTGGGAAAAAACATGTATCCATGAATTACCATATAGGTGGCAGTACACTAAACACAGAAAGTGTGATAAGAGACTTAGGGACACAGGTGGACAGTGGTCTCACCTTCGATAACCACATCGCCACAACAGTCAGGAAATCCTTCTATGTGGCACACCTCATCACGAAGGGCTTTTCATCCAGAAAAAAGGAGGTCATTGTCCCACTGTACTCATCCCTCATTAGACCCATTATAGAATACAATGCCCCATTTGGTATGTACCTCTCAAGACATCTGCAACAACTGGAAAGGCCTCAGAAATACCTCACTAAAAGAATCACAGGCCTAAAGCAGATGCCCTACGCTGACCGCCTTAAAAAACTCCAGCTATACTCTGTCGCATATCGTCTACTCAGAGGCAATCTCTGCTTAACATACAACGCCATGTCAAACCCAGAGCTGTTGGACATGCTACACTTAAAGTAATCCCAATCCCTCAGAGCTACACGCTCCAGGGATCTAAACCTTGTCATCACAATAAACAAAACATGTTGGAGGGATAGGTTCCTGACCCAGAGACTCCCCAGACTCTGGAATAGATTGCCCATACATGTCAAGCAGAGTGCCTCTTTGGACCTCTTCAAGAGGAACCTTGACGATTGGATGGGAGAAAGGAAATTCACCCCAGGGATCACGTCAGTCGCCCTGCTAGACAGGGGTCCAGGAAAGTAAATAATGTGGGAAGAAATAGCCAGGGAATTGTTATGGCTAGGCTTGTATAGGCCCTAGGGCTGATAGCCTAGTACCAACCTATGAACCTATGAACCTGAATCAGCGGTAGTTTGTCTGGGTACATACATTCACAACAGTTTGAAATTAGGAGTCCTCACAGTATGTAGTTAGTAGGAGACCCAGGCAAGCAGGCAATTTCTGGGAGTTCTTCTGGTTTATGAAGGAGGTATCCCTTTTGAGTGCATAGGCTGCAACGGAGCACACAATGTGGATTAATTCACAACAGTTTGAAATTGGGAGTCCTCACAGTAGGTAGTTAGTAGGAGACCCAGGCAAGCAGGCAATTTCTGGGAGTTCTTCTGGTCTATGAAGGAGGTATCCCTTTTGGGTGTATAGGCTGGAAGGGAGCACACGGGTTGGATTAATTCACAACCGTTTGAAATTGGGAGTCCTCACAGTAGGTAGTTAGTAGGAGACCCAGGCAAGCAGGCAATTTCTGGGAGTTCTTCTGGTTTATGAAGGAGGTATGTATCCCTTTTGGGTGTATAGGCTGGAAGGGAGCACATGGGGTGGATTAATTCTCAACAGTTTGAAATTGGGAGTCCTCACAGTAGGTAGTTAGTAGGAGACCCAGGCAAGCAGGCAATTTCTGGGAGTTCTTCTGGTTTATGAAGGAGGTATCCCTTTTGGGTGTATAGGCTGGAAGGGAGCACACAGGGTGGATTACAGGAGGTGAATTCTAAGCAGCCTAACCACGGGGCCGATATCGGGGAGATGTTGAGTGCAAGTAGTGTATTTTAAAAATGTCTACGAGTGCAGGGGGTGCTTTTTAACTTATCCTGCCATTTCAGCTGGGCTAAGCATAGCTAAGCAATGGGCACACCCACGCAGCTTTGTTTAAACTTTATGGTATATATATATATATATATATATATATATATATATATATATATATAAAAAATTTGTTGTGTTTTTTAATTTGTATCCTTCAAAATATCTATGCTAATGCTGATCCTGTTACTCTATCCACTTTCTGGCATTGTAGGGATGATTGTCCCTTATGGCTTTGTCCAGATTTCTTACCCTGATGGGTAGGGGGGTGTTATGAGTGTTCTCGCTCATTTGAAATTGCCAAATGGAAATTCTGGAGTGCAGGGGGCATGTGTATTGTGAGAACGCCGCTCTCAGGCACACCCCCTGCACTCGTAAACAGAACTGTGTCCATTTTACAGCAAGGCAGCGTGCCTTCATAAATATGCATGGCGTGCTGCCATGCTGAATAGCCACAGTCACTTCCATGCAGGAATAAGTTATTCCTGCATGGACATTTGCTGAATCTGGGGGTCTATTTTAAATGCATCGGTTGCATAGCTAATGAGGGTAAAACTGGGGAACATTCCTTACTCTGATGGGTTGGGAGGTGTGCGCTATGTGCTTATGCTAAACCTGTTACTCTATCAACTTTATGGCTTGGTAGGGATGATTGTCCCTTATGACTTTGTCCAGATTTCTTACCCTGATGGGTTAGGGGTGTTACAAGCATTCTCACTCATTTGAAATTGCCGAATGGGAATTCTGGAATGCAGGGAGCATGTGTATTGTGAGAGCTCTGCTCCCTGCACTCATACACAGAACCCTGTCCATTTTACAGCATGGCAGCACGCCTTCATAAATATGTATGGCATGCTGCCATGCTGAACAGCCACAGTCGCTTCTGTGCAGGAATAAGTTATTCCTGCATGGACATTTGCTGAATCCAGGGGTCTATTTTTAAATGTATTCATTGCATAGCTAATGAGAGTAACACTGGGAACATTTAGATTTCTTAGTAAAATTCAATTTTTACAGATTGCATTTGCTGACATAGAGAAGAAAGTAATCAGCATGTGGGTTAAATGTTTTACACTAAGATTTTAGTGAAGCATTCTAAATGGAGCATACGTAGGACACCTAGCATAAAACTACATGAAAGGATATTCATTTGCAAATCTAGGTACTTCAAGCATTAGCATTAGATATACTGAGTGATATAGTCACAGACCAGATTTTTAAAACAGTATTTTTGCCAAGGGGATAGAATATATGTAAGTGTAAATTCCCAGGTTCAACAGATTTTCTTTTGCAGAAGCTGTTTTGACTGAATTCACATTTTCTTATTGTCATAAGATGAATACATCAAATAAGCCAAAATCATCAGTTGATTTAATTCATCAGTATTAGAAGAGGGGTAAGTTTGTTATAAATGTGGTATCAGACACAGTTATCTTCTAATATGCTTTTACATAGTGGACTTTAAGACAAGAGTCTCCAAAGCCACGTGAAAAGTAACGACATGCTGAGTATAGGAAATTCAAAGACAAAAAACGATGATGATAGTTCCAACAAACACGTTTATTGTTAGTGCTTTCGTCTACTACAATCAGTAAACTTCTTCTGAAGAAATTTACTGATTGTAGTAGATGAAAGCACTAACAAGAAATGTGTTTGTTGGAACTATCATCATCTTTTTTTGTTTTTTAGAGTATAGGAAATGCTTTACTGACCTCTAAGTGGAGGCAAAAACAGGCATGGTCTGACATATGATGTAGACAAAAGTCTAAAAGGTCACCACTCTTCCATATTCTAGCCAAAGATAAGACTCAAGTCAAACAGAGCACCTGTAATTGGAGAAAAACGGATATTTATAATAGGAAGAAATGTATGTTGTTTTTGTTTATTAGCTAGAGATAGGTTCTAAGCAGGAAAACAACACTAAACTGTTATATGACTGAAATATTTAAATCTATACATTTTTGTGGGTGTTCGCAGTGACAACCAAGTAAAAGATTCATGTTATGTAAAATCAGAAATGTCAGGGTTCATTTCCTGGTTAACTAGTTACTGTTAATCTGACACACAATGGAGTAGGTGTTTTGTAGCATATAGTACATTAAAGTAAAAACATCTATATTTTGTATCAGGAAACCAAAGATAAGATTGTCATGCTTATTCTTCAGGTTTTGAAAAGAACAGCATGTGTTTTGAAAAAGGATTTTGGCATTGGCAAAATTATGAGTAGACATATGGAAACCTTAATTCACATAGAAGGTGGTAACCAACAAGCATTTGCAATTTCTTCAGCCCAGTGATAACTGTTAAGTCATAATCGTATCCAGAATAATTTACACAAGTGTATGCATTTTCACAAATGAAAATGATTTTTACTGAAATTACAGGATACTAGATAGGTTTACTTTCTAAAGGCAGATTTCATGTCCAGATTTTTTCTGCACAAATTCAGTAATGTGTTACCAATAACTCTGAAATCATTTTGAGGGAAATATAAATAAAATAGGTCTGATAATTAATTCATTCATTTATTCATTCATTCATTCATTCATTAATGTACTAAGGCTAATTAAGGACAAAAGGAGAAAACCTAACCTAGTTACAGGGCAATACAAACTAAGTTAGAGAAAATAATGAAAAAATACATTAAAGTCATGAGAAAAACGTAGCAGGATTATTTGCAGAATTAAAAGTAATGTGCCAGACAATGTATAAAGGCATGACTGATATTTATATGTTCATTCATTGAGGGAATGATTACTTAGGAAGAGTGAGCCACTTTTAATGATTACAGTTTTATTTTATTGTAGCACTCTCTAGGAACTGATTCATTCACTAAAACAGATTTAATGACTTTCTCTCTTGGCAAGATGGGCATTACTGACAAGTATGACATCTGGAACCGAGGGCTAAGGATGTAAGCTTTAGTTTTTATGGGACAGGGTTTGATTCCTTCCACCCTCAGTTGCCTACTGTATAATCTTGAAGAAGTCACATAACCAGACATTTGTCCCTGAAAAAGTACTTTCTGTCAGTGGGCCTACCTGTTTAACAAATGGATATTATTGCCAAAAATTCTATCATATCCCTATCACAATTCCAATTTTTAACAATTACCTTTATTAGAAAAATTGCAAAAGAGAAAGTTTTTGTTTGTTTTCCAAAGTCAGTGAGAATGTCTTACTACAAACTCACACTTCCTAAATTAATAGGGGGGGCATGGCGTGATTTATATTTTATTTATATAGCACCATAATTGCTAATCTAATTAATTGCTAATCACCTCCTGGTCCCACCCGTGGACGTGGACTCATTTAAAATTTGGTATAACTTACTCTTAATAAACCTCTTAAGTCCAGAGCTCTACCCTTTCTTACCGAGAAGAGAGACTAAACTACACAGCTTATTAAAGCTGACATCAACTTCTTTCAACTCACTAACTCCTCCTTAGGACAGTATGCTCTCTCTCTACTGCAGCCTTCACCTCAACCCTAACATTAAACTAGGAGGAGACAGGGTGGTTAACTTGAATAACTTTCTTAAATTAAAGATCTTTTAGTTATTGTGTCTGCTTAAACACCTCTCATTGACAGAACTCAGAGAAACACTTTCTCTATCTAAAAGCCCTAGCCTATACTATGAGACAATTAAAAGAACTCCTCTCACCTCTCTATAAAATATAAAAAAACACATATATGATAGTTAAGTTAAAGCAGCAGCAGCTACTACTCTAGTTTCCTTTCACCAATATGTGACCTCTATAAGCAGCAAAGCATTTTCAGTATATAATATATAAAGAAAGAACTCAATTTGCTTCTTTTGGAACAAACAAGACTGTACAATATCCCCAACAAAACTGGGGATGATATAAAACTACAAATTACCCCACCTTTTTTTAAAGAGTTCCACTCAATTCATGATTATTAACAACTTACTATACTATCCCCAACTCACCTAAATAAAATGCATCAATATCCACTGTATGCCCCTGTGCTTGCTCACCACGCGTGCTGACATCATCCATATTGTTGCATATAAAACTGTAATAAAGAATTTAAAAAAAAAAACAAATGGATATTATTGGGGCACAATATTTTTTAGAATGTTATCAATAGGAAAAGCAGTTATTTTAATGCTTGGTATAATATCAGTTTTCACAATACTCACAATATGTGTATATGAGTGTTACAGATATGCACAGTATGTGTATATGATCAAACAGATTTTGCATTACAGCATCACAAATAACACTAGTGAAGTATGAGCTGAAAAAAGCAGAGTGACATGTTCATTGTCACATTCTGGTCAAAATGAGTTATATATGATGTCATATTCTTTACACCTTTCCTGAATATCCTAAATAGCCTTGCACCTCCCAGAAGGAAGAGACTAAACAAACAATGTGATTTGCTATCCAAAAAGAGTAGAATGTTAATGCAGGATAGAGAAAAAGCATGGAAAGAATGGCAACAATATAAAGCACCACAATATCTTGAAAACTTCGGAAGACAAAAAAGTATGGTTGCGTAAGCTAAACTTACCATAACAGTAGATATTCAAATGATTGCTACTGCAGTAGCCTTAGCTATATGAGTTGTATCCTGCCAAGAATAGAGCAGCTGGCCAGCTTTCAAAGCTTCAGGGCACCTTCCATGCACTCAGTCTGTCAAGCGACTCAAGATGAACTGACAAAAAGACAAGCTGGGGCACAAAACCATTCAGAGAATTCCTGCCAGCAGACAGAGGGAGGTTGAGCTCTGAAAGGATAAGGCTAGGAATAACAAGAAATAAAGGTCCGCACCTGGCATGAAAAATACAGCAAAAAAACAAGGGTGATGGAGGAAGGGAGCAGTTACTGCAGCAATGATCATTCGAACATGTACCAGTATGGTAAATTCAGCTTATACAACTGTACTATGTTCTTCATATTGATCACTGCTGCAGTAGCCTTAGCTATATAGGTAGATTACCATAACTGACTATATTTGGGACATGGAAGGAGAACGGTCCAGGAGCCCCCAGAGAATTGTCCTAGCAAAGCATGATCTAGACCTTGTAGAACTTTGTAAAAGTATGTACAGAAGGCAAAGTAACAGCTTCTAGAATACTTATAGAAATTAAAACCTTTCCAAAAAGCCATAGAAAAAGCCAATGTCCTTGTAGAGTGGGCCTTAATCCTGCCTGGAATATATTTGTCATGGTGAGTATAACAAAAGGTAATAGCCTTAGACAACCATTTGGAAAGAGTCTGTTTTGACACCAGCTGTCCCTTTTTCTTACCTTCATAAGAAATGAACAATTGATCCAATGATCTAAAAGATTTAGTTCTCTCTGTGGACATAAAAGGTATGGAGCATCCTTTCTCCTTCATTTTTGGGTTCAGGAAAGAAAATGGGGAGATGGATAGTTTGACTTAAAGTAAACTTGAATGCCACTTTAGGCATAAAAGAAGGATTAGTTCTCAAAGAAACCCTTTCCTTGTGGAAAACAAGGTAAGGTTGACTCACCATAACAGCTTGCAACTCAGATGCCCTTCTTGCAGAGGTCAGAGCAATCAATAAAACTTTTTTCCATGTTAAAAACCTCAAGTCAGCCAGATTAGCTGGTTCAAATGGAGTTGGTGTTAGTTTCTCTAACACAAAACTAAGATCCCAAGGAGGGACCACCAGCTTACTTAGAGGCCTCTTATGCAAAACACCTTTCAAGAACATTTTGACATGTGCCTGCCTTGAAAGAAGAAGATCCATGGGCAGACATCCTGAAATGAACAATAAACTAACTTTAGCAGAGGAATAAGAAAGGCCATAGGATAGTAACTTATACAAATATTGTTAAACCAGAGAACGACTAACCCTGAATGGATGCTGGTTATGCTTTTGGCACCAACTAAAAAAAATAAACTTTTCCATTTGCTAATATATGATTTTATAAGAGCAGGCCTTTTTGCCTCCATTAGTACCTGCTGCACATACTCTGAAAACAGGTGCCTAAAAGGATTTAAGACCTTATCATCCAGGCAGTCAATTGAAAATGATTGATGACAGGGTATATCAAACACCCTTGTTCTTACGTGAGTAGATCCATTCTGTTTTTTGCCAAAATTAGACAAGAATAAAGAAAAACCTTTGGACAATTTGGAAAAGCAGGGCTGAAATATCTTAGAGATACCCTGGATCAGCTTGTCCCTTTCATCACACATTTCAACCTCCTCTGCAGCACACGGGCCAAACACCAAATCTCTATCCAAGGGAGAATTTAAAAGCTCATTTTTAACATCATCTGGAAAGTTCTGAGAATGCAGCCAAGCAAACCTACTTAAAACTATACAAGCGGGCATAGCCCTGGAAGAAGTATCCATAGTCATACACACACGGCACAAAATGAGTAGTGACCTGTGCAGTAGAAGAAACTAAGGTATTTAAAGCAGATATTTCTTCACAAGAAGAAACTGTAGATAAAACATTCCTCATACTTTCACAATATGTCAGAATAGACTTTAACATACGAGCTTGACAATTTATGATTCTGAAACTCAAACTTGCAGAAGTATATACTTTTCCCATAATTGCCAATATTTTTCCCATCCTTATTAGAAAGAGTAGGACTGGAATTAACTAAGTGCTTAGCAGAAGAATCAGCTAAGGCTGCTGGGGCAGGTTTGGGAATAGAATATAAAATGTAAAAGACTGAGGAACTTTATACATCCTATCCGCCCTTTTAGGAACAGCTGACTGACTATCAGGAAAACTGCAGGCAATAAGACACACATCCTCTAAATCAGGCAGGACAGGAGGAATCTGTGTAGGTTCTAGAAAATCCTTCCTTAACAACTTATAGTATTTTTGAGGGACTGAGAACACTCTGTGTTCTCACATTGAAAACAATGGGACATTCTAGCAATAGTTTCAGAGAAAGAGCAACCTTCACAGGAAAAATCAGAAAGGCAGCTGTCTCCTAAATCTGAATCAAAAATCTGAGGACAAAACCCTGAATCCATCTCTGCATCTTCCTATTCCGATTCAGAATTTTGATTCTCTTCAAGAAAGGTGTTATCCTTCTTTCTTTTACCAGAAATTACTCTACAAGAAGGATCAATAGACTGAATCAAACCCTGAACCAGTCCCAGTAAACTACTCCTATCCAAAGAAGTTTGAAGAGAAGTAGATATATGCTTGCTTTTCTGGGGTTTTTTACAGGAAAAATGGGGACAACTGTGTTACTAATGACAGCCACTTTCACCCAGGGATGGACACAGCATTTTGACACAACAGGGAAACCTTCCTGTTCCCTCTCCCAGGATTCACAAGAGTGGTTTTGCCTTTCCCACTGAGGGGACCCCAACAGCCACAGAGGATGTAGCTAAGCCCTAGTCCATAATGGCAGTAGGTGCTTCATCACAGGCATCTGGGGTAAATGATGACCTTCAAGCCTGTGCCCACATCTTATATAAAACTACTCCTAAACATATTCAAACCATGCTCTGCTTCAGCTGATGACCAAGCTTCCAAGTGAGTACCTTAAAATGGCAGCCAATAGCATTTACTATCTTGTAGTAATCCTTATAAATACGTCAATCCAGGAATCCCATATTCCCTCTCTCTCTAAAAAGTCACACATTATCCCTCTGTACAAATGAGGAAATTCAACAGGCATTACTAACTTTAGACTTATAGCATTCTTATTCCCCTCTCCAAAATACTTGAAAAATGCATTCAAAAACAGTTGTTAAACTACCTCCTGATGGAAGAACTCCTGTCCCCCACATAACATGGCTTCCATACCTCCCATAGTGTTAACACTGCACTTCTAATCTATATAGATACTATCAATAAAGAGATAGTGGCAAACTAGTCACCTCCTTATTTCTATAGTTGTCTAAAGCCTTTGACACAATTTGTCACAGCAAACTTCTCCTTCAAATGTCCTCACTTGGTCGCTCTCAGCCCAACCTTCTATGGTTCAAAAGCCACCTCTCCAATACATATCAGTCAGTAAAATAGTGTTCCACACTCTCCTCTTACCTCCCAGTCACCACCGGTGTACCACAGGGCTCTGTCCTTGGTACCTACCTCTTTAACATTCTCACCAACACCTCCACACATCCACACAATAGACCTCCCTACTATCAGTATGCAGATGACTCCAGATTCATCTGCACATCTGGTAATGTGGTATGCCTCCAAATGTTACTCAGGAAACTTTAACAGCAACTGAAACATGGCTTTGTAACTCACAACTCATACTCACTCAACCCTAAAAGAAAACTACTACTTTTTTCCCCAAACCCTTCTCCCATGAAAAAATAAAATTTAAAGTCCCCTCTATTGACAATGCAACCATTAAAGTCACTTCTTACAGCAATTTATTAGGGATGATAGTGGATGATAATCTAAAATTCGACTTGCATATACAAAACTGCATAAGAAAAACTCATCAAAAACTAGGGATGCGTTACAGAGCCAAAAAACTTTATCAACAATGCAACTAAAACTATACTTATCACAACTTACCTCCTCCCCACACTTTTTATGGTGCTGCCCTCCTTACCAACCTTCAGGCATCACAAATTCAAAACCTGAACAATGTTATAACAAAGCTGCTAAATATGCAGCAAATACCCCTTTGAGAACTTACCACTGTATAACACTAAAAAGTCTAAATTGGTTAGAACTACCCATCAACTAATATATATATATATATATATATATATATATATATATATATATATATATATACACACACACACACACACACACACACACACACACACACACACACACACACACACACAGCTTCTTACCTCCTATAAAATTATCCAGCATCCTTCTGCTTGTCCAGCACTAAATAACATTCTCTACAGCTATGTTCCCAGTCGATCATTACAATCCAATGATTAAAAACTCCTGTCTGCCCAAAAACCTATCAGATGTGCTGGGGATTGTTGTTACTCATGTCACATTGCTAAGGCCTGGAACTCCTTACCTGTATCCATCAGGTCAATACCCTCCCTCCCATACTTCAAAACCATTCTGAAAAATGTCCTAGTCAAAAGCTAACTCTGTTCTTGCTCAACACCAAGATAAACTATATCTCTAAATGTGAAGAAGTACCTATTCATACTTTATACCTCCTTACTCTCCCATCTTCACTCACTTCCTTACTTCTATCAGTTTCTCTCCCCTGGCTTTCTCTCTAAAGATACCATAAGCCTGCGTATCTCTTACATCATATTGCAATTCCTGTTTGTATTATACTAATGCACCTTTAATTCCTCTAAAAACGGCTACAATTTCTCCAAATATTAAATCATTATCATATAGCATGTATCTATTCTTAACCAATGTTTTCATATTATGTCTAATTTGGTACAGTTATTTAATAAACTGTAGATTTCTTTTTTGTATTGTTTTTGAAGGTTGTAAAATTATTGTTCTTAAAATGTTTTGTGATACTTTGGAGCTTTTCTCACCAGGCCTCTGCTGGTAATCAAATGTCAATAAATAAATATCACTACCTAAGGTAACAAGCAGTGAAGGTTATTTAATTCAGGATATAGCAAGTCAGGCTTCAAGTATGTGAGTTATTTAATGAACAGTGATCATAGAATATGGGAAATAAAAGAATGCTAACAGGATGTATGACTTGAGTAACAACATTTGCAAAAGATATAGGGGGGATTCAAGAAGGTGCCATGACATGTACACATTGTGGTAACCTTTTGGTATTCAGCAACAGTCCTAACTTGCTGCTGTAACATGAAAACATGCAGCATCACTTATGGCTGGCTCCATGGCTGTATTGAATGCTAATGAGGTAGTCTGGAGGGAGATGCAAACGGTAAATAACCACCTGTTTTCTCATCCTGAAACCAGCTCCAGGAAGCCATCTACACACCAAGCTCTAAAGGCAGACTTCTTATTCAGAATTTTTGCTGTACAATTTCAGTAATGTGTTATCAGTAATTCTAAAATCACTCAGCCATGTAGATCAGCACAGCCAGCCCCACCACAATGAGGTAGTGACCACCTACCACTACCACAGTATGGGGATCGGGACAGAGCTGGATCCAGCACTAGGCAACAAAAACAGTCGCCTAGGGCCCACTGGCTTGGAGGCCCACTAGTCAGGGATGAGGGGCCCATTGGCTGACAAATTTACATTTCTTCTATAAGAATGTACTCTGCATGTGTTACATTTCATTTTAAGGCCACATGGAGAGTGCGTCCTTAATAGTGTCTGTGCATGTGTCTTTAGTACGATGCACACACATTTAAACTGGAATGGAGTGGAGCAAGTGATTTTTGAAATGAGCAACAAGATTTTTCAGATGAATGAGGTTAGTGGGCAGCATGGATTTTCTGGACAAGGTTATTGGAGAAATAAGAAGCAAATGTGTGTGTGTGTGTGTGTGTGTGTGTTCTATGTAAAATGCCCTCCTTAAGGGTGACAGATTACTTAATTTAACCAGGCTCAAACCCTGTATCTTAGTTACAAGAGACAAGAGCCTGAATCCTCTACACCAACTACTAGGCTGTGGGTTTCAGTGCATTTTCAAGGAATTGTGATGTGAGGTTCAGTACATTTTCAAGGAATTGTGACTTTAGTACATTTTCAAGGAACTGTGAGCTTCATGGGAAGAAAAGTTTATTGCTGCTCATGCTAAGTCTGTTTTCAATGTGCAACTGCTACAACTTCCGTAACTGTAGAACAGCTACTATCAGACTACCTAAAACTGGCCACAGAATTCATAGCCTTCCCCTGTCTATACTAATTAATTGGGGTCTGTATCACAACGTCGAACTAACATAAGTTCAAATGTTGTAATATCAAACCCTAAAGTCCAAAACCCAAGAATAACGAAAACACAGAACAGCGATTTTTTTCCCTGGGAAAAAAAAATCGCTGTTCCATGGCAAAAAAAAAATTAAACCTTAAACTTAAACTAAAGTGGGAGGCTTTACCCCCCACTCCCCCAATGTGGGGGGCTGTGCCCCCAACACCCCCCTACTTAAATATACCGACTCCGAGACTGCACCATAGTGGAGCAAATAGCAAAGCCCCAAAAACGGCCCACCGATTGTTTTAAAAAATCGATGTGCCGTGGCTTCGCTATATTTGGATTTCGGACTTTAGGGTTCGATATTACAATGTTCAAACTTTTACAAATTCAACATTGTAATATAGACACATTAATTGGTCCATAGCAGAAAGATACATCCCATCACTGCGTAAAAAATCCTACATCATACCACTGCACAATGGCGGCATGTCTACAGAGTTTATTAACTACAGACCAATAGTGATTCTCTCCCCCCTATCCAAAATATTAAAGAAAATGCATCCATATGCAACTGATGCAATACCTAACCTCAAATAACCTGCTCTTAGAAACACAACATGGCTTTAGGCTCCAGCACAACAACACTACTGCTCTACTACATTTTACCAACAAACCAACATAGAAAAAAGGTTTGCTTGTGTCCACCATGTTCTTAGACTTGTCAACGGTATTTGATACTCTCTCATCTAGTAACTGCTCATTCAGCTCTTCTCAATAGGACTTTTACAATATTGCTTGCTGTGGTGTCTTATTTACCTATCTGGAAGGCAACAAGCCATTAAATGGCAACAAACCTACTCATTTTTTCAACCACTTACTGCAGGTGTACCTCAGGGCTCTATCCTGGGTCCTTTCCTATTTAATACATTTATTAATGACCTCCACACCTCCACTCATCATGCTAGTTTAGTTCAGTATGCAGATGACTCAACATTGTGTGCAGCCTCAAAAATAAATAAACTCCAGGATATTACCCAAAAATCTTTCTCCTCTGTAGAAACCTGGCTCAAAGAATCAAACCTCCTATTCAACACCAAGAAAACAAAGTTAATGCCTTTACCTCAAAAAGTTGCCAAAATCAAATGCATTTTTTACCATAAAATCAGCAAGTAATATTGTCATTGCAACTGTAACTCACAGTAAACTTCTAGGTGTTCTAGTAGATGACTATCTCAAATATGACCAGCATATACTGCACACCATTAAATATACACACAAAAGAAACTAGGTTCCTTTTATAGGATCAATGGATTCCTTGCAGATACTGCAAGTAAAACTCTAGCCACCACCTTCTTACTGACAACTTTCTTATACACTGCTCCTATCCTAACAAACTTAAACAATGCTCAAAGAAAGAAACTTGCCTCCTGCTACAATAAAATAGCTAAATTTGTCACCAGTCTCTCTCATAAAACCCAACTTTGTCATAGCTTACAGCATTTAAACTGGCTTGAACTACACAACTAACATATTCACAACTAACTATAGCACACAAACTTATTCATCATCCAGAAAAATGTGCTGCACTATATAACTTATTACTGACCTACTGTACAGCAAGGGACCTCTGCTCTAGTAACAAATTCTTATTACTTACAAATACATCGAATAACATTGTAGGAGACTTGGTGTACTCTCAATACATTGTTAAACTCTGGAATAGTATCCCACACAAATAAATCTCTCTGAAAAACTCAACAGTTTAAACTCATTACATCCGAGTGATGCCTCCAGGTGCATCTGCAGTTAACTCCTACTGAGGTCTCTAGGTGTCAGATATTGCTTGATCATATTTGCATCAATAATTCCAAAACCATGCTATGTACAAGGTTTTAAAAATACTTCATCTTAAAGCTTACAAATAGGAAACTCAACTGCATTAATATTTGACCTCTGTCTAGTGCAGGTAAATAGATATCAACCGTTTTTTATTATATTAATTTATGTAGATATAATTTTCACATTTGTCTAAATATCTCAACAATCAAGTAACACGGACATAACTCCTTAGCCTCATATGAAAGCTCTCAGATAGATGAATGAAATGCTGCTGACAGTATGTGCGTAACTTGAGTAGTTGTTTAGATACTGTAAGTTATTTATAAAATATTACAAATGTAATAGTTACTGTGTTTACTGTGAATTATAAAATTCAGATTAAGAACTAGAAGCTAAAGAATACTACCACTATAAAACTAGTGTGTGTTGAAGAGTTTGCTATTTATACTTCTTTAATAATCCTTATGGTTCCAAAGATATGAACATTTGTTTGAAACGTGAGAACATAATTTGATTCTATGAAAAGGCTTAGGCTCCACCCATTGGAAGTTACAGTGCAAACTTCCTGAGTTCCATTGGAGTGAATGAGTTAAACTACTGCTTAAGCAACATATTAGCTAATCCTGGTCCTGCACATGCTCATCATAAGGTTGAGACTTTGTGTTCACAATGTGATACTCTCCAAATATTTTCATTAAACAGAATACACTCAGCATCTCACTGAAATGAAAAAACAGTTTTTTATATATAACTGCTGCCTGTACAATCCACTAAGTTGCAAGTGGGCTTTCTCTTTAGTAACTTCCACCTCTTTAAAATCTCGGAATGTATAAATGTAACTACTGTTTGTATATAAATAGAAATAGAAATGCAACTACTCTGTGTTTAACTGGAACCTAGTATAATGCAATGTAAGCAAATGGTGCTTTTCTCCATGGGCCTCCACTGAAAATAGGTATTACTCAGTCTGACTTTCCCGGTAAACAAAGACAAATAAATTGTTTTGTTTAGCAAATGGTTATTGCTATTTGTGGTAGAAAGCAGTGTTAGTAGAACAACAAGTAGCGCACTTGCTTTTGCTGCAGAAGTCTGTGGGTTCTACTCCCATACCATATAGATGAATTGTTGATACTGTGTTGTACTTTAAGGTTGGGGTGCAGTAATCCTGAGTGTGTCCTCCTTTGGATGAGATGCCTTGTAACTATGAACCTGTTGTTGGTTTGCCATCCACTCCTTATTGCAATATTACTAGCTTACCAATTTTATTTTTTAATGTAACATAGGCAGTTTATTCTTCAGTGGCAGCAGGCACTGACTTTGTAGATGAAACTCTAAAATATAAAGTTGTTTGTTAGCAGCAACCTCTTCATTAGTTATAGATCTCTTTAATGTGGAATTATTCAAATGACTTTTACTTCTACAGAGATTGTGCATATTGACTGACATTGGTGGATTGTAATGACGGACGTTTGAGGGGTCTTTTATTGTTGAAATATTCTGAAATGGGCAGCTTTGTCATTCATATATTTTGTTTCATTTGTTACTGGAAAAATGCTCAAAACAACAAATTTAAACTGCACTCTAACAAACGGTGCTGTATTATGCAAAGAATATAACTTAATACAATCAGGAAGATGAAGTAAAGAACAGATGCATGTGTGCATAGTCCTAAAAGTGTGCAAAGGGCCTATGGTTTGAAAACAGCCCAAAGGTAAACTTAATCCAACAGTGGCCAGATGCATTTTCTTTGAATGTGGGTTTCAATACTGTCACTCATCCCTCTCTAACACAGATGACAAGCAGGTGGGATATTTTGTTTAGATGCTTTAATACATAGAAACACATCAGGATGGATAGCAGCAGCATCATGAAATATAAACAAACTGATTAACAGATAGCCCTTACATACATACATACATGCTTACATCTCAACAGCTTACTACAAAATGGCAGTCAGACTTGCATGTGCTTAGTATTTATACACTTGTGCAAGTCCTTGGATAGCTTCTTGAAGATACATACATACACACATATTGATCTACATCCTCCCTCTTAATAAAATTGCCCTTGGTAAAAAAAACATTAGAGTTAGACATGCATTATTATAGACATTAGAAACAAACACAATGTTCATGTCCAAGTTGCCATGTATCTGTTACATGGTCTGGAGACATGACCAGATCTCGTAACATAACAATCTAGACTGAATTTAGCAACAGGGACAGTCTTTGGTGAACTCGTATCTGGAACTTCTGGATTTGTCACAGGAATGGGACTATTCTCTGAAACTTCCTCTGGGATTGGAGAGTCATTCTTACAAGCTTTGTGCTGTGGTATAGGCTCGGACACCAGTATCAAATGTCTCTGATTCCACCTAAACTCTGCTTCTTGTGATTCCACAATGTACGATCTTGGATCTGGGCAAATAGTCTTCACGACACCAATCCGATCATAACCTTTAGATGCCTGCATCCTTACCAATTCTCCTTGTAATGGACTGAGTGGTTTGCTGGTCTTATCATAGTAGGACTTCTGGGTTAAATGCTTCTTCAACAGATTGGCTTTCACTAACCTGTTGTTCTTGACAGATGGAACCAACAGCTGACTACTGATTGGTAATGTGATTCTGGTTTGTCTCGACAGACGTCTCTGAGAAGGTGAGCCAAGATGTTTATCATGAGGAACATTTCTGAGATTCAGGAGATTCAGGCAAACAACACTATTGTCTTGTTTTGACTTCTCCAGTAACTGTTTTGCACTTTGGACTGCACGTTCTGCCAAACCATTTGACTATGGATACTCGAGGCTACTGGTGATCTGAGTAAAGTCCCATTCTTTGGCAAATGTTTTGAACTGTTGGCTTGTAAACTGTGTGCCATTGTCAGAAATAACTCTGTGCAGACTACCATGGACTGCAAAATAACGCTTCATCTTAGTAATGGCAGTACTGGATGCTAGATTAGTAAGTAGGTCAATCTCAAACCAATTGGAATAAGAACCTAACACCAAATAATGATGACCATTCCACTTGAAAATGTCAGTGGCTACTACTGAATAAGGTAGCTCAGGAATCTGGTTTAGCTGAAGTGGTTCTTTCTGTTAATGTGGCTTAGTGCTATTACACACTGAACAAGATAAAAGTGCTCTCTCAATGTCTTGTGACATAGACGGCAAAAATACTACACCACTTACCCTTCTTTTGGTAAAGTCAGTCCTTGGGTGACCACAATGCAAGATAGTAATGTGCTCTTGTTGCAAGGATTTTGGAACAATTACTTTTGGACCTTTCCTAACAAAATCTTTGTCAAGCAAAATTTCATCTCTGTATGGAAAATAAGGTTGCATGTCTTGAGGTAAACTTTGACAGCCATTCTTGATTGATAAAGTAGTTGAGCCTTTGTAAAACTGGATCTATGGCTGTGTGATCTCTCAGCTCATCAAGACATGTGGAAGAAACATTTCTCACTTCCATGCCTTCAAAATCAAAGTTTCTCATTCTCGTGCTGTGATATTTTTGAGTGATCTGGATAATGTATCAGCAAGATAAAGAAGTTTGCCTTTCTAGTAGACAAGAGTGAAATTATACTTTTGCAATCTCAGCATCATGCATTGCAATCTGGCTGAAACAGAATACATAGGCTTTCTCAAGATAGTGACTAGAGATTGGTGGTCTGTTTTGATCTGGATAGGTCTACCATAAACATAATCGTGGAACTTTGAACATACAAACACAATTACCAAAAGCTCTTTCTCATTCTGGGCATATTGCATTTTAGTTTGGGTAAGAGTTCTCGATGCATAGCCAACAGGTTGACCCTCTTTTGAATGACTGCACCAAGACCAAGTTTCGAAGTATCACATGAAAGAGTAACTGGTTTGTGAACATCATAGTATCTGAGAGTTGGTGGACTAGCAATTCTCTGTTTCAGGACATTAAATGCTCTTTGGTGTTGCTCTAACCAAGACCAGGATATGTCTTTACGTAACAGCTCTCTGAGTGGTGCTGATAGTTGGTTTAAGTCTGGAATGAACTTGCCTAGATAGTTAACCATGCCAAAAAATGTTGCAGGGGTTGAACATTGTCTGGAGCTGGCATATCAAGAATGGCTGTTTGTTTTGAAGGGTCTTGTCATAGGCCTGAACTAGTAAATAAATGACCAACATAAGTAAGTAACCTCTTGTAGCCTGTATTTGCATTTCTGTGGACTGAGCTTAAGATTCACATGATGTGCCCTTTCCAGAACTTTTCTGAGGTTTCTGTCATGCGCAGCTTCACTATCACCTCCTACTAGTATGTCATCTACTATAATAGCACAAGGATACCCAGACAAAAGTTCATCTATTGCAAATTGAAAGACTTCACTTGCAGAATGTATCCCAAGTGGTATTCTCGAAAATCTATACCTTCCAAATGAAGTACTGAAAGTAGTGAGTAATGAGGATTTCTTGTTAAGCTATATTTGCCAAAATGAACTCTTTGCATCTAGGACAGAAAAAACAGTGGCATTTGGCATAAGAGCTGAGACTTCTTTGACTGTGCACATTGGACAGTGAGGTCTTTTTACTGCTTTGTTTAAATCTCATGGATCAATACATATTCTGATATCATCTGAGTTTTTCTTATGAGCTACCACCATGGAAGATACCCATTCAGTTGGTTCTGCAACTGGACAAATCACACCTTGTCGCACCATTTTATCTAACTCAGCTTTGACTCTGTCCTGCATGGCTATTGGAACATTTTGAGCTGGCCTGATAATTGGACTGACATCTAGGTCTAACTTCATGGAGTACACAACTGGAAGCTTGTCTAGTTTGTCTTCGAAAAGAAGGTAGAAAAAATGTACTGGATGAAATTAGAGTAGTGGTCTTTCAAGCTAACTTGATGGACTTCCTTATTAAATGAAAGCAGTCTCATTTTCAAACTGTCTCTGAGCTCTAATAATGACTGGACATGCCTCTTGACCACATAAAATAATAACTCGTAGCATCTCCAGCAGAGTAACATGAAAGCACTACTGAGCCTTCAATCTAAATGTCTTCACCACCATAAGCAACAAGCTTTGCACATTTTGCCAAATCAAGCCTTTAACCATGACACACTCTAGCAAATGTTTCTGTCGAAATAACATTGCACTTGGAACTTGTGTCAACTTTGACCTCTATGGGTTTGCCATTTATCTGAACAGTACAAAATAATTCATTCTTTGCCCTTAAATCTACTGAATTAACTGTTTCATAAAGCACTGACACACCATCAACATAAACAGTAGGGTTGCAGCTCTCTAATTAAGCTCTCTCTTAAAATGTTCCCCTTTGATAAAATGTGGACCTTTTGATTTACAAAACCTCTTGAAATTATTCCATTTATTGCATGTGTGGCATTGCTGACCAAAAGCTAAACATTTCTTCCTTTTAGATTCATCATTTCCACCACAATTACGACCGTTGGCAATGAAACTGGGTAAGCACGCACCCTCACCTCTATGCCTGTTTTGCTGACTCACTCTTAGGCTTCACTGAGACTGTGCAAACTCTGGAATTTGCTGGAAAGCTCTGGAGTTTACCAATAAGTGCTGCAGGGGCTACAGTTGCTGTCATTTGTTTGGGCCTGTTTCTTTTAACCACATGCTGCATACTATCAACATGAGCTTTGTCACTGTGCCATCTAGAGCTATTCTCATTTGTAAGTATATTTGTGTGCTTTTCTGTGAGCCATATACCTGACAAATCTCAGTGGCCTTACTCAAAGTTAAATCACTGTCATGAAGCAAAATCTTTCTCACAGCATCCTCTTTAATACCACACACAAGTCAGTCCTTTATCAACTAATCCCTTAAATAATCAAATCTGCATGTTTTAGCCTTGTTTCTCAAATCAGTTATATATGCTGCAAAAGTTTTACCAGGCTTTTGATCCCTTGTATAAAATAAGTGCCTTTCCAGTGCAATGTTTGTCTGGGGGTTACCCATTTCTCTAAATTTACATTTTAAGCACTCAGGGTCCTCCCTTGACACAACCTGTACAATAATATGACAGGTTCCCCCTCTCCTGCATAGACAGCAGGTGCATACACAAATGAATGCTCCCTTTCAATAGCTTCTGACCCAGCTAAATTAAGTAGAATAAATGCCTTTGTATGGTCATCTTTATCAGAAAATGTGGTCTGTATGAAAATGTTGTACTCTTGCTCAAACACTCTCCAGTTTCTGCAATATTATCGTCAAACACAAGTGCACTGGGTTTTTGAAATCCATCTGCCATGCCCACAAAGTATGCACAAACACACTGAAAATATGGCCCTAATAATTATGTATGAACAAACTATTCTGTGAGCTTATAATAACATTCAAATGCACAATAAACTCTTTGAAATACTCTACTTTGTGAAATGTGTTCTGTAATGGCTGTATTTTGTGAAATAACTTTACTGCAATACTGTACAAATGTGAACACTTTATACACTTCTGATAACTCGGATATCTTTAATTAATATGAAAAATATGTGCTTAGCAAAAATGTGGTAATTTCCTCTTATTTTATTCATTTTATGCAATTTGGACTTTATTTCAAACATTTTCCATAGTAATTCAAATATTTTTATCAATATCAGACATATTGGTTTATTCAAATATTGTTTAGAGCATTCTGTGTGCTTTGCTTCATATTTTGCGAATAAGAAATAGTTTTGAGCAAATTTTAATATCTGAAATTCATTTCTGACCTGTTTTGTGAATTATGCATGTAGTAGGGATGATTCACTGCTATATATTCCTCCAATGCCAACCGGGTGCCTCTTGGACTTAAGTGGAAGAAACTGGAACTCTTTCTGGCACTGAATCATTTTGACTATTCTTCTTCTAACCTCATGTCCCTTTAGACATGTCACTTCTGACACCATGACGCTCGTCCCATATATGGTATATTTCATTTAAGATGCTTTAAAACATAGAAACACATCAGGATAGATAGCAGCATCATAAAATATAAACAAACTGATTAACAGACAGACCTTACATGCATACATGCTTACATCTCAACAGCTTACTACAAAATGGCAGTCAAGTATGCATGTGCTTAGTATTCATACACTTGTCCAAGCCCTTGGATAGCTTCTGAAAGATACATACACACATATTGATCTACAAATACCATTTCAGTGAATGTGAGTTTCAAGGGCAGAGAAGTTTACTGTTAATGCTAAGTCTAGTTTTATTGTGAGACTGTATTGTTTTGTCTAGCAAATGTGTAATGGTGTTTGTGCTATAAAATTTGAAATAAGAGTTTTAAATTAAATTGAAATATCTGTAATCATTGTAGATGTAAAGAAGAAAATAATATGAACAGTGTTTATGGTAAGGAGAAACAGCCAAGTATTAAGACACTGAAATGGCTGCAGCTGGGGAGGCTGCTGCAGGGGGACAGGGGGCTGATGGAGGGTCCATCATCCATTACCCTAACTATGGCCCCATTTGACCATGATCTAGCTCTGAATGGGGAAAAGCACTAGGCACCAGGGATAAGTCAACTGTGAAGTGCTATAATGGCACTGACATTAGTACAGGGATGGGGGGGCAAACACTGGACATCGGGGATTACACTACCTCAAAAAGCCATAACGGCACAGACTTCAGGATATGGATCAGGGGGTGGAGGAAACATTAGACACCTGGGATTATACTACCTCTAATTGCCAAAATGGCAGCAACTTCAGGATGGGGATCGAGGATGTGTGAAGGACTCTAGATACCAGGCATTTCTATCTTTTAGTGGTATAGCAGCATGTAATCCAGTACAGGAACCGGGGTAGGAGAACACTAGACACCAGGGTTTTAAGTGCCATAACAGTGCTTGTAGCAGAACAGTGGTCAGAAAGGTGGGAGAACACTAGACATCAGGGTCTCTACAAATGTACCATAACAGCACGTAAGCTATTACACTGATCAGGAGGTGGGGACCACCAGGACAACTACAAGTGTGCCATGATGGCAGGTAAACTATCACTGTGCTTGAGGGTTGGGGGGACAAACTAGCTATAAATACACATTAGACGTACTGTAATAGCACTTCCTCTATTATGGACATCTGGGGTGGGAAGAACCACAGGAGGGCACAGAGGTCAAGAACAGGTACAGAGACTGTGATGTGTGTGTGTGTGTGTGTGTGTGTGTGTGTGTGTGTGTGTGTGTGTGTGTGTGTGTGTGTGTGTGTGTGTGTGTGTGTGAATGTGTTTTGTGCACTTGAATATGTGTGAGAGAGTGACTTGGGAATACCATTGCCTACACAAGCTGCAGTTTACTACCAAAATGGGCAATGCACATCATGGTAGTAACTGTGATTCTGAGATATGCAAAGTAGCTGATAATGAGGTCTTTCCTCATCATGGTTGAAGTGTCTCAGAATCACAAAATAGCCACATTATAGGAGCAATTTTAGAGCAAGCTATATGACTTTAATGAATTTCTGGGATTATTTTAATGCATGTCAGGACAATACTGAAAAAATGCAAGTCGTGACTTGTTTTTTGCGAGTGCAAAGTATATATACTGGCTATATGCAAATGACCTTTTTGTGCAGCAAAATTTGTAGAAGTTAAATCTTGACCTTTTCTTCATGAAGATAAACAAAGTTATTTTTGAAGTTATCACAGGCAAATGTGCTTATTTTCAATGAGAAAAGGGAGAACGTGTGAGATGTAAATGCTGTACAATCATTTCATGCAGTAAAATAAAATTAAAGATGATCTGGGTACACCTTAGCAAGCTTTAGATTTTTCACATGCCAAAGAAGGTCACCATAGGCATGGATAACCAATCTGTTTCCAGGTTGGGGAAGATTTTTTAAAACTGCTCTTAGCTAGAGCAATCGTCATTCTAATTTTGCTATGCTTTATGAAAAGGACATCAATAACAAGGATGTAAAACAATAGGTACTAATAAATTAGTAACAGCCATAGTGTATGTGTGTGTGTACAAATGCATAGAGTTAGTGCTACCATTCCAACACTTAAGCCATTAGGTGCATTTCTAATTTAGCGTGCTTTTTCCCTATCTTACTGAGTTACTTCTCGTAGGATGAGAATAATCAAATCGTTATTTGATACAGCTGGCTCATATCTCTTCTACCCTCTTTCCTGGGTAAATAAAAGTTTAATTCATAAGTCAATGAATGGATTAAAAGAGAAAATGATTAATGTATAAAGATATATATATATATATATATATATATATATATATATGTATAGAGAGAGAGAGAGAGAGCACTAAAGCACAACTGTCAAAATAGATTTCTGTATTTTAGACATTTTTTTTCACCAAGCTAAGCCAGAAAACATATCTGTGTTCTGTAAGACCTGATGCTACAGCTATATCTTACAGGTTTAGTTAAAAAAGTATAGCTGTGCTTTGTAACAAAAGAGTATCGTGAAACATTACTTAACTAAAAAGAGGTAGAAATGTGAGATAGTCTGTCATTGTATTTTGTCCTTCCTTTTATTACAATTGTTTGTGTAAGGGACAATTACTGCATGTGAGATGACGGGTAACCTGCTCATAACTTGAGAATGTTCTGAAATGTAACTGTCTGAGCTGTCACTAGATTATGATTACATGATGTCACTGTCAGTTTAAGAATATGAATTGTGACTTCTAAGAATATTCCAAAAGGTACTACCTAAGGCGAGAATCTACTGTATAGTCTGAAGTTTTAGATTTGCTTTTCTGTAAACTCAGTAGCCACTAATATATTCTAGAAACCAATAAAACTTGTTGACAAAACATGATTTTATATTACATCAAATTTACTGTAAAAAAAACAAATTATAAAGATTTACAACATTGTGCAGGCCTGCTCTGGTTTGCTTGAAGACTTGTGTTGTCTGCAAGGTTAATAAGACATAAATATTTCCATTGTGGCAATATCAGTGACTCATACTTAAAGAAGAGGTACAGTTGCACTCAGAGCTAGAAATGAACAAGAATTAAAATTCATGAGAGTAAAGGCAATTGGTAAATATGCAAAAATGTCTCAGTAGTAATACTCTTTAATACATTTCATACGTATGGTGAAATATCTCCCTAATTTTATGTCTAATGCCATAAATTAACAGTATAATTCAGAAGGCTACAAGAGCATGATGCAAATTCCTCGTGATCAACTGAACAAGAGAAAAATGTTGACATGCCTAAACTTCTAGTCATTACTGCATCCACATTTCATTTTGATGATGTAACAACCTATAATGCTGCAAGTAGATATCAGTCATCAAAACCTTATTACAAGAAATAAGACTAACAATTTGGGGTCTATAAATTCAAGTGAAGCCCTAACATACTATGGCCAAATGTGTGTGCACGTGTGTGTGTGTGTCTGTGTGTGTGTGTGTGTGTGTGTGTGTGTGTGTGTGTGTGTGTGTGTGTGTGTGTGTGTGTGTGTGTGTGTGTGTGTGTTCCTGTCTGTCT
>NC_056736.1:387201786-387244286 GCF_019279795.1 Protopterus annectens
ACATTACATTCTAATACCACTGTCAGGTGGCTACATATCATGTCTATTTTAAGATTTCTAAGAGTTGGATGGGCAAAGACATATGTCTTTACCATGTTTATGCCTAAAGTGTTGGGTATGCAGGTGAACAGGGAATCGACATCTAATGTTACTAAATAGCAGATGAGCCCTGAGTTAGTTTCTGTCCATTCATAAAGCAACTGCATAAATACAGTACTATCTTTGATAATTGTATTTGATGTATTAAGAACAATTTTAAGTTCTGATTCTAAATATTTAGAAATGGCCTCAGTTGCTCAACCTTGAGCTGATACAATTGGGCATAAAGGTGGTTGTGATAAACACTTATGTATTTTAGGGATCCCGTATATGATCGGAATAACAGGTGTTTTTATCAACAAATAATTAAACAGCTTTTCATCAATGTCTCCACTTTGTAACATGTTAGTTAGATAATCAGGAACCTGTCCACATATATCAAATACCACCTTCTTATTAATACAAAAATAATCAGTAGAATTTAACATTTTAAGCATAGTAGTGATATAATACTCCTTGTCCAATATAACTATTCCCTCGCCCTTGTCTGCAGGTTTAATAACAATCTGGTCATTTTTCTGCAGAGAATGGATGGCTTCATACTCTGTTTTACATAGGTTATGAAAACCTTTTTTATGTTGAGAATTATACAAAGCATATAGATCCTTCTCCACCATTCATTCAAACATAGAAACAACTTGGTTAGTAGGGGGAATAAAAGTACTGCTTCTAAAGTATTTGCCAGACATTCGTTGATTAAAATTTTTTTGTTGTTGTAGCATGAAAACATGTAGATTTAACTTTTGTATATACAATTTAAAATCTATTCATGTTTTAGACACTTCTGTACTCGTGGCCGGTATATATGTTAAGCCTTTATTCAAAACTTTCCTTTTTACATCAGTTAAGGTATATTTAGAAATATTATAAATTATATCTGGATAAACAGTACCTGCTGCTAAGTCCTTTACTCTAGTACATTGTTCCTTTTCTGTTCTCATTGACTCTGAAACCATTTCCTTTTGTGCGTTATTGGAAAAATTTCCATCCGTTGTGATAAAAAACCTTGTTCAGTCTCATTATTAGTTATGGTAGTCTCTATTGGGTCGAGTGCTGACATTATATGAGCATCAACAATGGGTCTATCAGCTTCTTGTTGCATGGAAGGAAAAGAATGAGTGTTTTCCATTAGCGGTTCAGCAGACATAATTAAACATTCCTTATTCTGCATAGCAACTGTGAGATCATTAGATTGAGCTGGATTACCATCATTTTTCTGATTGGTGGACACAGTTTGATTTTCAGTATTTTGATTAGTGTTTTTAGCATTCGGCCAGAAAAACACATTTAAAGTCATTGATATCCCGTTTAAGTTTTTTTTTTCTTCTGCTCTATTAATAAGAGCTCAAACCTTATTGTTTTCTCTAGTGTATCAGAAAGTAGGTTTGAGTGTATATTATTCTCTACATACAGCATCTATAAGATCCCTATATAATTTAATGATATATATATGTGTGTGTGTGTGTGTGTGTGTGTGTGTGTGTGTGTGTGTGTGTGTGTGTGTATGTGTGTCTATTTCAAATTAATGAAAACTCACTTACCTGAAGACAAAATCACTGAGATGAGAAGTCTGAAACCTGATTTTAACAGACAATCGGACTGCCAAAACTTTTTGCAGGGTAAGTATCCAGTCAACCAACATGAGGAAATTTGCCCTTTCCCCCACTGTAGTGTGATCTCTGAGTCATTATATTTAGTTAGGGAGGGTGGGGGGTGCAGTCCCCCACCTGGGTGGGTTGGAGATAGCAGTGGCATAGCTATAGTTTGTGCCGCCCAGGGCTGTCTTTGAGTTTTTCACCCCCCACAAAATTATGGTCAAATGGGGTCCCCCATACACAGCCCTCCTCCCTGCAGCCATTCCAGTGTCCCATTACTTGACTATCTCTCTCCATTTACCATAAACACTGTAATATGCATGCTGCTTTATGCTTTACTTCTACAGTGATTATTTGGATTTCATGTAAAACTTATTTTAGATTTTATAGCACAAAGACTGATAGACATCTGCTAAACAAAGCAATAGTCTCACAATGAAAACAGACTTTGCATTAAAACTTCTCTGCCCTCAAAACTCACATTCATTGAAACAGCATTGAAACCCACATTCAAAGAAAATGCATCTGGCCAGGGTGGATAAAGTTTACCTTTGGGCTGTTTGCAAATCATAGGCCCGTTGCACACATATTTGTAACCATGCAAACATACATGTGTTCTTTGATTCACTCACCTTCCTGACTGTATTAAATTATATTCCTTGTATAATGCAGCACACTTGTTAGAGCATGTTTTAAATGTATTGTTTTTAACATTTTTCTAGTAAGCAATGAAACAAAATGTATGAAACAATAATGACAAAACTGCCCATTTCTATAATAAAAGTCTACCCAAACATCTGTCATTACAATCCACCAATATCAGTTAATATGCACAATCTCTGTCGAAGTAAACGCCATCTAAATAATTCCACATTAAAGAGGTCTGTAACTAATGAAGAGGTTGCTGCTAGCAAATAACTTTATATTTCATTGTTTCATCTACAAAATGCCTGTTGCCCTTGAAGAATAAATTGCCCATGCTGCATTAAAAAAAGTATAAGCTAGTAATATTGCAATAGGGAATGGATGGCAAACTGATAACAGGTTCATAGTTACTAGGTATCTCCTCCAAAGGAGGATATTCTCAGGACTGCAGCATCCATCCATCTCCTTTAAAGTACAACACAGTACAGCATCAGCAATCCATCTACATAGTGTGGGAGTAGAACTCACAGCCTTCTGCATCAAAAGTATGAATATTACCTGTTGTGCTACTAACATGCAAAAAGACATGGCATAAGCAGTACTAAACTTCTCTTCTCCTGAAGCTCTCAGCTCCTTGTAAAATCCACTTGACATTCAACTATATCTCTCAACTTTGCAGTACACGAAATCTGGAAAAAGCCAAAATTTATTGGGGGGTCAAATGCCCAAAATCAGGGACACATTTTAAACATTGCTTGTATAATCTTAGAAAGTTGCTAGAATAAAATGTTTGCATTAATATGTGTTTCCTGAAAGATAGGAAGACTGAAACTTAAATGGCTATCGTTATTGAGTGAATTAAATTTTCACTGATTTGCCAGAAAACCACAACTTTTAAGAGGAAGAGACCAAAAGTATGACCCAAACATTATTGAATATCATCAGGTAAAACCTTCTATCATAGTTCAGAAATATTTGAATACTAAAGCCTTATATGCCCTTTCTCTTACAATATTCTAAACAGATGCCTTCAGCTGACATCTCCTTAGCCTTTTCTATGTATTTCTCTCTCCATTGCCTATTTTACATAAGTACATAACATTATGGTATTGAAGTGGCTGAAAAACACTGGAAACATTAGTCACAAAGCATCATAGAAAATAATGAAGTCTACATCACATGGGATTATCCATTACCAACAGTTCAAAAGACAGATGCTAGAAAACTGGATATAGTGGTCCATGAAATGAAGACAAAACTGGCATTGATCATTGAAATAGCCACACCCAATGACCCACAGTGTCTTGCGTACAGAGAGACACAAAGTCATAAAATATGAAGATCTGCAGGCAGAAACGAGAGCAATGTAGAAGAAAGATACCTAGACAGTTTTAATAGTAGTGGGGCCAACAACTCTTATAAAAAATAATCTACAATCATATTTAGATATGTTACCAATACATGTAACCCCATACGAATTCCAGAAGGAGTCAGTACTGGGCACATTGTGGTTTCTGCAAAGAGCACTTCTGGCTGACATCAAAAATTGCAACAATACTAATTTCATGAACTTTAATCGTACTTTGACTTAGGAATGGGGTCCATTCCCATCATGGTATTAGAAACCCAAAAGATTTGGAGAAATTAAAAAAAAGAGAGCATCCGTACATAAAGGCTTATTTAAAGTTTTCTTAAGGGGAGTTTTACTTTATCAAATCCAAATGGTTCCTTTCAAAAATAAACAATAAAAATAAATGAATAAATAATTTATCACTGTCTGCATCATACTGAACCAGACATTCATTTATTGCAGATATTACACCCCTCTCTTAACTAGGCCAAGTTAATTATCCCAGATGCCTGTGAAATAAATAATTAATAATTTAGACTCAAAATGTTCTGGTAACAGATTGACATTCATATATCATTGACCAAAACCTAATCAATACAATTTTATCAACGTATTTTCTTTTTGTAGTTTGTTTTGTATAACTTCCAACATATAAACACACTACTTATTTTTCTCCAAATTAATATCCTGCTGTGCTGCTACAACTTCAATGTTTCTGAACTTCATATCCAGCACCATGTTTTTTTCTTTAATAAATTAAACAGCAGAGGCATTTCTCTGGTGTTCTGGGCAAAATGTTCTTATCTGTGTAAATGTTGCCTCAAGTCTTCCACAAAAATAATCTGGATAACAGCAAATAATGTGGATAACAGCAAGCAAACAAACACGTAAATGCTATAGTACCTATATCATAGATAAGCATGTACTGAAAATAAAAATGAAAATCTTCCCAATACTTGTATAACAAAGTGTTCATTTTTCTCATTGGCCAAATTTTCAAACACTGTTAAAATCAAAGCATCACTAGCCATAAATGTACTCTCCAGAGTATCCATAACTACAGGAGAGTGATTCAGATTGCTTTCCCCCCATAAACAAGCATGCTGAAAGATTTGTACAAACATTTTAGAAGGCTGTGAATGATATGTCACCCTAGTGTAAGCCTTTATAGTGCATGACTGATATTTTTCTCATCAGTTCCGGTGCTGTACACGCCAGATGCACCACTCTGCAGCAGCATTATTCTTCAGTCTGTACCTTAGGCTCAGATCAGCGAAACTAGACATGAGTAGATGAGAGCAGAACATGCAAATACCAAATATGAATAATGGGCCAATAAAATGTTTTACTACAAGACGCAAGTATTGGTCACAGGCTATATAAGTAACTGATGGTGAATAGGCCAATGCATTTCAGTAACAGAGCCCCTATTCTATGCCTTTGATGTGAGGCATTGTATATATCAAATGACATGTTAATTTGATAAGAACGGATAACAACCAGATGACCAAGAGTCACCTGATGAACAAGCTGATAAGGGATGATGACCATCCATCCCCCAAATCGTGGCAGGATAAATGGGACTCCTCAGCCACTATGTCTGTCAGGCCAAGTCTCTAACTAAAAGAGGATGGATCATTGTAGGGATGTCCAGAGCAAATAATTCACCTCAAAAGGAACTGAAAAAGAAAGGATGCTTAAAAATTCATCTTACCTTCATTTCCATCTTATTTAATTCCTTCATACATGTGCACACATGCACACACACACACACACACACACACACACACACACACACACACACACACACACACACACACACACACACACACACACACCTTACTTGCAACAGGCAGCAGCAAAATGATCGAAGCAAACCTACCTTACTTGGAACACGCATCAGCAAGGTATGATCGAAGCAAACCTCAAATGCTGTACTGTATTTAAAATTGCACAGAGGCAGGGCAGACAAGAAGAACAGGACATCTGGGCGATAATGCACACACAGACATGATGCGACCGGACTGAAATATTAGGACATGTTGAAGGACTGTCCTTAAAGAAGAATGCTCTAAGTATTAAACTAAATGTGACAGTCCTGAAAGTGCCACCCGGGGCGGACCGCCCCTCTCGCCTCACCTAGCTACGCCACTGGGAGACAGTGCGGTCTGTTTCTTCTTGAACTGTTGTTCAACTGGATACATACCATGAGAAAAGTTTCGGCAATCTGGTCGTTCATTAAAATCATGTTTCGGACATCTTGTCTCAGTGATTTTGTCTTCGGGTAACTGGGTTTTCATTAATTTGAAGTATATAAACACAATGGTAGCACAAATGCAAAAGAAAAAACTCACAGTAAATTACATTATAGTCAGTCTTTAGCAACTCAGATACGATGTACTTCAAACAACTGTATCACTGGTGATTTGATAAAACAGTTATTGTGGACTCAGATCATAAACCTCTTTAGACTATAGTTAAAATATCTCTACACAAGACACCTGCAAGACTTCATAGAATGCTACTATTATTCATCTCAGTAAACAAGCACCAAAAAAGGAATTTCTTGTTGTCATGTGAAAGCTCATGCCTGGATGAATAAAATGTTTTGGCATTATATATCTGGGTAGTACTATTTACAATATACTAAAAGTTGTTTGTCAAACTTAAGGAACATATAATTCTGGGTCTGTGTGTATTATAATGTATTCAAATATTTTTTTAAAGACTGCAAATGCAATTATTATTATCACCCTAAATAAGTTTTTACTAATAACATTGCTGTTTGCACATTTTAATAGCATTTACTATTTAGAAGATATTTACATTTGCTTGGCTTATACATTTTAACTTCAGTGTTTTTTTTCAGAAAATGGTTCGAAATGTAAGGATGTCTATAAGCTGCTAGAACTGTGATAGTCAACAGTTCAGTTAATGGGTTAAAAGGATTAAGGGCTTGTGCAATGGATAACTGTGGACGCTGTCTGCATGATGTGATTATGCCTGGATGAACAGATAATGTAATGTTATTGCTGCAGCCCTCTGAATCTGTGCGCAATGATCAGTTGTGTCCTCTACCCTATACCCTATATGTTAATTCATTCACAGTATCCTTTCCTTAAATAGCTCTAATATATATATATATATATATATATATATATATATATATATATATATATATATATATCTATAGGCAAGTAGATTTGTCTTTGTCGGAAGTTCGCTATATCCCAGCTGTGCTGGCTAGTTCTAGTACTGTGTTCTTATAAACTGCCAAAACTGCATGCAGTAATAAATTACTAGCCTGAAAAAAGGAAAAATACATAAAATCTACCCATCTCCCATCAATCTATTTTCTATTAACTCACCTTATGAACAGAAGAAAAATAACATGTTGTTGCATAAAATTAAGTAGTGTGTCATTCTTTTAAGCTTACAAACCATAATATTAAACCCATGTTTTGAGCATAGTTATAAGACATCTTCCAGTCCACTGCCAATAATATAGCTTTATCATGGAAAATTTGCACATTTAGTTCACAATAAAATTAAATAATGTTTAAGAAGGATAAAAAAAAATACTGTAGTAATCATAAAAAGAAACAGCATGAAAACACTGGCTGAAGATAAAAAACAGTAGCAATTCCTAAACCATTGATAACTTGTCAATGGAGTTTACTACAAATGTAATTGTGGGTTTATATTAATAATTTATTGAGCAGGAATGCTACAAAAAATAAATCAGGTGATGGTACAAAATAAATTGCATCTTAGTGCTGTCGTTGTAATTCTGAATTCCTGTGGGGAAAAAAAAGTTATGAAAGCACAGTTAGATTCAGAAAGCATACCAGTGATGGAGGTTAAGTGTAATTTGGAACTTTGCAGAGAAAGATGCTCCAGTGTATTATGCTTTTACTAGTAAAAAAAAACATATTGACATTTGTGTTGTCATTTATAGATACAGTTGAAATTTTTGACCTTGGAGAATGAAATAAAGTACCTCTTTTTAAAAAGACTGACCCCAGATTCTCAAAAGCTTGCACGGTGTATATGATTAGTGTAAGAGGTAATATTGGCAATATGGCGGCCGAGTGATCCACATACATGCTCATTTGACATGCGCGAGCGCTCTAGCACTAGTGCTGCACATTCCCAGCCCCTGTATGCAAATGACCCCATTTGCAGGTGAAAGATATACAAAAGAGGTAAATCTGCTACCTAGGAAGCAGGAATCATGGTGTGCAGGACTAGCATAATATGCAGAAATGTACTCGGTTAGTAACCGAGTACGGTTCTTCAAAATCCAAAACGGGGACATGACAGCCCCAAATAAAGGCTGAATATCATTGAGAAAGCATGCCAATGGCCAAGTATAAGGCCATTGGCATTGCAAACAATGCAAAATGTACAAAACACAACTTTTATTATATGTCCGCCGATCACAGCTGTTGAAGCACAGGGCAGCAGGGTGCAAACGGAATCGATGGGGAAACAAAATAAACCTAAAAAAAGCAGTCTAACTAAAGTCAGTATTCTGCCATGCAAGTCAATGGCAGGCACAAGACAACCTGACCAGTGAATAGTGGTTGCTAAGGGGGGAGGTATAGTGTGACACATGTAATTATGCATTAGCAGGCATCCTATGCAAATGAGGGGAAGGATAGTGAATGCCAGTTTTCCCCAGCATGTGAGGCAGGTCCCAACAGTGTAAGAGTATGAATAGATGAGTGCAAGACTAGGAGTTAGGTGACATCATGGGTAGGTGTGTCAGGCATACTGTAAGCGGATTGGAGCCCTGTGGCTCGGGAATGCTCCTAGCTTAGCACAGCCAAGCTAGGGGGTGTGTCTAAACCTGTCTAGCACTCTTTATAAAGTGTAAGTGGGTGTGCACACCATGCACCGGGATTTACAGGAAGAAAAATGATGTTAAACCAGGAAACAGCAGCAGTGTGCACATCTGAGTACTCTGTTTGTGTGGCGCACCTGGGCCCAAGCAGAAGGGCAATGGGAAGGGGAATCATCAGTAGGAAGGTGATCAAGGAGAACCAGCATATCTGGCAGGTGAAACGTATCAGAAGCAGCCAATTACACAGGCAGCAGCCCAGCCCAGCCCAGAACACTACTATAAACTAAGCAAACACCTTCCCCACTGGTTTTTCCCACAGTCTACACCACCAGTGTATACAAGCGGGGAAATTTTAACAAACAAACCTACAAAATGAGAAGGGCTGCAGCAGGCAACATAGAACAACATGTGCAAGAGGCTGAGGGTGGTGAGGATGTGTATGCTGCTGAACAACCCATAGTGAGGAGATGGAGAAGAGTGTACAGACCCAGGGTAACCTACCAGGGGCTACATGGGCTGGAGATAGAGCACTATAGGGTGGACAGAGACCTCCTACAGCACGTAATTGAGCTGTGCCAGCCACACCTGACATGCCAAACTGACCGAGGAGAACTTATCCCAGTGGATACCAAGGCATGTGTAGGCCTAGGTATACTAGCCACAGGTACCTCCCAAAGCACAACTGGGGATGACATGGGGATCTCACAGGCATCAGCATCCAGAGTATTCCACCAGGTCCTGGATGCCATGGCAGCACATGCCAGTGAGCATGTAGATTTCCTCAACACCCGTGAGGTGTTGACTAGCAATATGCGTCTCTTCCACCAAATAGCAGAATAACCTGGGGGTAGTAGGTGCTATACACTGCACACACATACACATCAAAGCACCACCCGGTTAGCAGGGTAAGGCCTGCATCAACTGCAGGGGCATCCCCTCCATCAACTGCCAGGTCGTATGTGATTCCCAGGGCATTATAATGAATGTGTGTGCTGGCTGCCCTGGAAGCTATGACAATTCCCACATACGGCATCTGACGCAGCTGTACCAGAAATTTGCCAATGGGGACATCCCCTACAGTCACCTAGTGGGGGATGCTGGGTACACACTGGAGCCGTGGCTGATGACACCCATCAGAAATGCACACACACCTGAACAGCAATGCCATAATGAGGCACATGCATAGGCTAGACATATAATAGAGTGTGTGTTTGGGATGCTCAGGTCACGGTTCCGGTGCCTGGACACATCAAGTGGAGGCTTGCAGTACTCATCAGCTACATGTACCCAAATTGTCATCGTATGTGCCATGCTACACAATATGATCCTGTGGAAACAGCTGCAGCAGAAACAGCACAGGGCAGGGCCACACAGGCCCCACCATTGCCAAGGCCTGCACAGGCACAGAGTGACTCAGAGGAGGAACAACCTGAGCCTGCCCCAATAGGCAGAAGGAGGCATGTCCAGTATGCCCTGGCCTTGGCAAAGAGGCAATGTATAGCACATGCACTGACATAGTAGGGTCCCATGGAATGACACCTCTCTCTGACTCGCACATACAGTAAAAGGATGCCAAACATTACACCACCTGTGCTCAACCATGTATAGGGAATGTACTATGTGCATCTGACATAGGCAGCCCTCCAGCAACACCCGCAAGCCTGGCACACCCACAAGGTAAGTCAATTAACCTACCAATTGCCAAATGGAGTAGAATGTGTTGTCACCTGTAGCTATGGTATGGATATGAGCATGCAAGGGAATTGGATGGCTGAATGTTATGGCAGCAGACAGTAGACACTCATAGTTGCACCCTGACATGTGTAACACATATTGGAGTCACCACAGTAGCCAGTACTACACAAGGAGACAGAATCAACTGCAGGAAATGTGCTGTGTGAAATGTGTGTCCATATGACCTGCACATGCCAGTCAGGATGATTCACATACCCAACAACAGTCACAGCCAGCAGGACAGGTGGACACAAACCCAAACAGGGCCTGTGCCATGGCCCCAGAATGATGGCTAGGGTTAACCCCACCCCAGGCCTACACAGACAGACCACAGCAGGGTGGGTAGTGGGATGCCAGTTCTGAAAGGTAGGACGTTAGACAATAGTATGTAGGGCAACCAAAGCCATAATCTGTAGTACACTGATGTGCCTTTACACAGCATGATAGTTAGCAATACAGAATGAAATGGAGTACATGGCATACCAGTGCAGTCATAGAAAATGTGTACAAGTGTTACTTCCCCCCCATCCTACATAGCAATGTAATGACAGTGAGGTGTGCCCCCCTTCCCATGTAGATACATAGAAACAGTCAGGTGTGCCCCTACCCCCACTCCAGCATAGAAATGTAGTGTTAGGTTTGCCCCCCAATCCTGTGTAGAAATGTAGTAACATGCATGAGTAGGTATAACACGAGTGGAGCAGAGATGCCCAGAGGTGCCCAAGGTAGCAGGACAGGTTGTAGCATGTGCACAATATGCAGGTCTGTGTGTGGTAGGATGGTGTGTGTTTCATATTGTGTGAGAGTGGTCAGTAGGTATGCATGTAGAGGTAAGACCTGGTGGCCATAGCCCAGTACTGCTGATGACAGGGACAAGTCCTCACAACTGTAGTGCCAAGGACAATCCCCACCAGCATACCACCTGCTAGCAGTAAGCCAATGTAAATGTACTGTGGTAATATGTGTCACCATCTGAAAGACTGACATGGCATGGCTTTTGGGCTAGATATACAAGCAGTACACAGGGGAAAGTACCTCAGACATACAGTATACATTGTATCACTGTGAAATTGAGACATCCTTGGAATTGTACATACAGGTATGCATCACAGCAACTGGTCCTGTAGTAGGGGATACCATTGATGTCCGGCCAAACACCTGCAGATCACAAAGGAGGTAGGACTGATGTATTGAGAAACAGCTAGTGTACCTGCACATGCCAGCATACCAGGAATGCCCCATGCATATCTGTGTGTCAGATGCAAGTATTGTCCATAGCACACATGCACCCAGCCCATGTAAACACCACCCACAGGTACCTCTCTGGCCATATCCCTGCTGTGGGGAATGGGTACAGTATGACCCCTCCTGTACATGGCAATAGTGGAAGAATGCAGCATGCAGTGCAGGTGTCCCATGCAGGTGTCCCATGCAGGTGTGTCCCTAGCTGTACGTAGCACCCTGCCAGCATCCACACCACCTGATCAAGACTGATAGTAGGAATTTGCATGAACACCTATCACACCTCCCCTGTCACCCCAGGGGAATATACTGTCTGGTGGTCTGCGACTGTAGGCCTGACAGAATGCAATGGCCTGCCACACTTGGCCTGCAGCAACACCTAATGCCCCACAGGCCTCTGCCAAAGGCCTGTGTCTCACATGTACTGCCAATGCATGTGAAGTCATGGACACCCAAATAATAACATAACACACTCCACATAAGCCATATGCAAGGCTATGTGGACAAACCACAGTAACATGTCCACCATGTCCCACTGCATGAACTGTGGACCAACACTAACACACACCTATGATGAGGTGATACCCTTAGGGAAAGTATCAGAGAATGTATGCATAATGTCTGAAAGAGGTTAGAATAACAGGGGAGGTGCATGGGTAGCATGGAATGTGCAGGGTCTGACACCAAGCTGTGTGCCCATACTATCCCTGGCTGCAAACACATAAATGGGTGGCTACACACCTGCCTGTACACCACAATAGGGTTAATGTCCTAACCCATGGCCCCTGCCTCTGGGCAACCTCTGCAAATCTGTACAACTGTGAGGCATTGCCACAGAAAGATAAGCTCAGACTGTCTTGTTAATGAGTGTACAAGTATGGGATCCCCTGCCAGCACTCTATCAAGGTGCTGAACTGGATACACAGACCCAGCAGCAGGTGTCTGCAGCTCCCCCTCCAGAATGGCATAACTTACCATGAATATGTAGGTGTCTGCCCACAATACCGGACACAGCTGCAGTCACCCTTGTCCCCCAAGACAGCACTGTGAGCAAGAATATCCACCTGGCAGTACATGGAGACAGAAAAGATCACTGTGTATAACAGTGCACATGTCTGAATATCTCTGCTAACAGTAATACCATGCGGCTGAAGCAGCACAGACACAATCACCTACAGTACACACTATCCCCTGCACAGTTTGTCCCCATATTGCCAAATAACTACCAGATACCCAGAAGAAACACCTTGCTACCTGTAGGTCTATAACACAAATGTCTGCACTGGAGTACAAACTACCTAGTATTGATCCACACATTCTATACAGAAGGGCATACTGGGCATGCTCACACACTTAGAGAAATGAAGGCAATGTCAGTCAACAACATACTGAAAGTCATAATAGACATGCTCACACACATAAACAAAAGAAGCCCATGTCTGCAAACAACAGTGGACCAGACATATATGTCAGTCAACAACATACTGAAAGGTCATAATGGGCATGCTCACACACATAAACAAAAGAAGACTATGTCTGCAAACAACAGTGGACCAGACATATCTGGCAGTCGCAGATGTTAGTGCAGACACTCAGTATGCACCACCAATGCTTTGCACACACAGTGGATAGGAATACATGCATATATCCAAGGACAATACACTATAATAAGCCAAACATACACATACATAGATGTGTGGGAGAGAGTGACTGTGACAAGGAGCCAACCATTATGAGGCTTGTCCCACCCAGCACACAACCAAATGACTACAACCACATGATGCTCAGATGTCACTCACTGTAGAAATTAGCCACCGGTATCTGTCAGCATTACGGACTATGTGGTGCAAGTGCTAGCTGTGCAACATGACTGTACAAGGAAGTAGTCATCTAGCAGATGTATACACGTACCTGTAGTATATAACCCTGCGTGTGCCTGCATGTGGTGTGTCAACCTCTAGATGAATGGGTTATGGCCCATGCACACACACTTCCCTCCCCATAGCCCTACTATGACAAACCCACTGAGGTCATCCACTTTGAAATACACCCTTGGGAAAAGTGTAGCCCAGTAATCTCTGTAGCACATCCCATAACTGCGTACTGCTGTAAGTGTGATAAAGTAGCTAGATAGGTGTTCTAATCTCAGATATGGCAAGTGTCTGTCTGTGTAAAGAGCAATGCTTTTTATGGTAGCCACATTCCTTACAACTCCCATACTCAACTTTGGCAAGGCTGCTGATGTCACCCACCTAAAAATACACCTCCGGGAAGGTTGTAGCCCAGTAATCACTGTAGTATGTCCCGTAACTGCGTACTGCTGTAGAATGATAAAGTAGCTAGCTAGGTGTTCTAACCCCAGATGTGACAAGTGTGTGCTATTGTGTGTGTCTGTCTGTGTAGAGAACAATGCATTTTAGTGTAGCCACATGAATTACAATTCCTATACTCGACTTTGGCAAGCCTGCTGATGTCACCCACCCAGGAATGCACCTCCAGGAAGGTTGTAGCCCAGTAATATCTGTAGTGCATCCCGTAACTGTGTACTGCTGTAGAGTGATAAAGTAGCTAGGTAAGTGTTCTAACCCTAGATGTGGCAAGTGTGTGTGAGTGTGTCTGTCTGTGTAAAGAGCAATACATTTTAGTGTAGCCACAAGAATTACAATTCCTATACTCGACTTTGGCAAGCCTGCTGATGTCACTCACCCAGAAATACACCTCTGGAAAAGTTGTCGCCGAGTAATCTCTGTAGCACGTCCCATAACAGTGTACTACTGTAGAATGATAAAGTAGCTAGGTAGGTGTTCTATCCCCAGACATGGCTAGTGAGTGTGTGTCTGTCTGTATAAAGAGCAATGCATTTTAGTGTAGCCACATGAATTATAATTCCTATACTTGACTTTGGCAAGGCTGCTGATGTCACCCACCTAGAAATACACCTCTGGGAAGGTAATAGCCCAGTAATCACCATAGCGTGTCCTGTAACTGCATACCACTGGAGTGTGATGTAGAACTGTGGCAGGGTTCCATCCCCACCCATGGCAGTTCTGGATGTTTTGTGTGTGTCCATGTATATGGAGCAATGCATTAATACATTATTCATACATAGTACATTTCAGATGGGCCACTTGGCAATCCAGCTGATGTCATTCTTTGTGAAATAAAGCTTTGGGGAAGAAGTTCCTTAGTAATCCCCATGGTGTGGCCTATAACAAATCCATGCTGTAGTGTGGTATAGACCTATGTCAGGGGTTCTATATCCCCACATATCAGTTGTAGATGTTTTGTGTGTCTCACTGTCTGTGTAGGGAGCAATGCATTTTAGGGTAGTCACCCGCAGTACATTCCTAATGGCCTACTTTGGCAATCCTAATGATGTCATTCATTGTGGAATACACCCTTGGGGAAAGAGTACTTCAGTAATGTGCGTGGCGCATACTATAACTGTGTAGGGCTAAGGTGCAATAAACTAGTTAGGTAGGGGTTCTATTCCCAGACATGACAGGTGTGTGTGTGTGTGTGTGTGTGTGTGTGTGTGTGTGTGTGTGTGTGTGTGTGTGTGTGTGTGTGTGTGTGTGTTTGTGTGTGTGTGTGTTCGTATCCTGCGTAGAGGTGGTTGTCAGCATGTGGCCAATGTGCAGCGGGTTTTGCATAAGTCTTATATGGCGGCCCTACTATATAGCACAATGTCCACCCTACAGGGATAACAGATGTGAAATAGCTGAGAGGCTGGGGTGCAAAGTCATACCCATACATATGACATCAAGGCCAGGCAATCACATTTAGCAATCCCAGTATTACCCAGAGCACACTCTAAACACGTCTCATATGCATACACATGCCTAGGCATATGTGGGTAGTACACTGCATACTGGCCACTGATAGTAACCATGGAGTGATAGCAGTGGGCTACAGAGGGCATATCATCTGTCCAATATGCATGTACATGCTGACAGTGCACCACCCCCATGTTCCCCAATGGACACCTGCACCACCTGTGGTGCCATCACATGTGTCCCACAACAGACATACCGTGCCTGACAGAATGCCCTGTATGGACAGTTGCCACTGACACCAGGGAATGCTGTTAGCATGCCATCAATGTAGGTGCAGGTAAACCTGGTACCCATTACCGGTCCCTGCCACAGGGAGCAAGACTGGCACATATGATGGTAATCTATGTGCACAACATGGGCCAGACACCCCAGGTACAGATCCACATATCACTGTACATGCATGTGAGAGGTGTGCACATCCCAGACACTGTCCATGTAATGGGGTAAGGAACTAATACATGGAAAGCGATGCACAGCATTGGCCACACACAATAGTCACCCAGGTGTCTGAATGGGGGATACAATACCCACCTGTGTGGGCAAGAATGGAAACTACAGCCCTGAGACACAATGCAGACCATTGTCATGTGGCCTGATGCCAAGGTATACCCATCGCCCACCCTTGTATAGCCTGCTGCCACAGTCGACCACCACACACCCATGCAGACATGCACCCATGCATGTCAGTAATGGCACCCTGTGTGTTTGTCTGTGTGTTGTATGGTGCATATGTTCACAGCCACACTCACTACAACCCCCATGCACATACAGAAGCATGCTGTCAGATGTCAGACACCTCCTCATACCCTTTGCCCATACCAGCTCCATATGACCTGTGTGGTGCATGTGGTACCTGCACAGTGATGAGTTGTGGCAATCCTGCTACTGATGTGCTATACCCATGGCCCTGCCAAGTGTGTTGATGTGTGTGTGTGCCCTTGTGAGATTGTGGCTGTGTTGACGCTGGCACCTGTTCATGCTGACAGGCATGTGTACGTCACCTACTGTATAGCTACCGTATCCCTGTTGCAGATGTCACGCACCATCACAGATATGTTCTGAGGGCTCCACACCAGGTAACTCATGTGGCACATCCAATAACTGCATCAACCTGTGGACACAGTACATAGTTGTCAGGGGTTTGATGCAAACAAGCTGCAGCTTTACTCCATCACCCCTCCCTGACATGTCTTTGCCTCTGTCTGCCTCTCCCACTCCCTCTCTGGTGGATGTGGAGATCTACACCAGCTTTGCTTAGGCAGCAGCATGTGTATTTTAAGTGATGCTCATGATCAGTTGATGGGCTCTGCACGAATCGCAGCCCTCCCCTACCTGATTGCTTGTGGAACAGCTGTGGTAACAGTCCCATAGCCAATTGCATGGAAACACACTTCGATATCTAGGAACATCATGTTGGTGTTGGCCCTTGTCATTCACTGTGAGCAGGAACTAGATCCATTGGTTTGCAACCAGCATCTGCGATGGATTGGGGATTTACCTTCAACAACATACACTGTGGAAACAGGGCAACACACAGGAGGGGGATGCCTGACCCGCCTACAGACTGTAAGTGCTGCTATACTGCATGTGGCATACTGTTGGTTTAACAGTGTGTGTGTGTACGTGTGCATGTGTGTGTGTGTGTGTGTGTGTGTGTGTGTGTGTGTGTGTGTGTGTGTGTGTGTGTGTGTGTGGATATGTCTTTCCTACATGTGTCCATACCTGCCATGTCAGTTCCATGTTTATGTGGAATCCCCATTTGCAGGGGCATCTGCAGACAGGGCAGTGTCTTGTGCCGTTGGTTCCATGTGTTACCTATGTTACCTATGGAGCATCTATCTGTGGACTACAGATGGTAGTGTCAGGATTGCAATCTGTTGCTGGTGAAAGCTGTGACAGTTACTGGCATCTTATCCCTCATAGGACATATGTTGCCACAAACCCTGTTACAACAGTAAATGTATGAGGTTATCACAGCATGTCATTAGTGGCCCTGTGTATGTGCTGCCAGCCACAACTCTGCCAACCTGTGTACATATGTCGTGCATGACTTGGGGCGTATTTGCTGTACACCATAATTAGTGTAATCATATCCACTAACATGCCAGTGAGAAATCAGACTGCCCCACATATTATGTACAGTAGGGGTTATATTTGATGACATAACCTGGACATTCTGTGGATGTTTGTACAGTCCTATGTGTGTGTGGGTATCAGTGTTACAGACAGCAGGTAGCAATAACTTCTACAGGAGAACCGGCACACTCAGGGCAGCTACATATGTGTAGGAGGTTCAGGAACTACAGACAGAGTGTGAGTAGAGCCATGTTATGCTTTGTATAGTACTGGTGTTACAGGGTGTGTGTGTACATACTACTTTACCTTGGAATGCAGTCTGTCTGCATAGCCCTCAACTGTGGGCCTATCCTCTTGGTGGCCAAAGGTGTGCCTAACATGTGTTGTCTGTCCACCACACAGGTCCTCTGTCTGATATCCAACTGGCAGTGTGTATGTGGAGTGCTATCAGTACATGACCTACATATCAAGCTTTGCACATATGGCATGCTGAGCAGAGGGGGGGGTGTTCCATAGTGGGCTGTGAGTATATCACACTGCCATTGCTGCCATCAGTCCACATTTGTTGTATCCCCCACACATATGGTGGGGCCTGGGCCATATATGTGTGGGCATTACCTACACAATACGTGCATGCTCTTATGCACTCCAAAGGCCAGTGTATGTAACAGTGGTATATGGCCCTGTATTACTGAGTCTTGGGGGGGCACCATAAATTACCTTGGCTGTTAAAAATGTGGGGGTATCAGGGGTGTGCTGCCATAAGGTATCTGGGTGTAAAGTGCCGTATACTTCACCTATATGTACATCACGTACATATATTCGGTTACTGCAAGCCTACTGCCACCCACCAGATGGACTGTTCTGTTTGTCAGTGTGCATGTGATGGTGTCAGTTATGCCTTGTTATGTCACAGTTAAAACCCATGTGGTCACATGTCATCCTTACCTCCCACTGCTGTTGTACAGAGTGTAGATAGCGGTTGCTGAACTATACACCTGCATTACACACTGTTGATCATTTGCTATCCTGTGGCCCAGTCAGTCCTCACTACTGTACAAATCTAAGGACTTGGCCTGGACAGCGACAGTTGTGAACCTTTCCTGACTACTGCATTAGTATAACTGTTTCACGGTTGCATTCCTCTGTTTATATGGATGTCATTGTCTGAACAGCTATATGACATGGCATGTAGAACTCTCATGGTACACATTGAAAGGTATTCCAGGTCTGCAAACCTGTGTGTGAAGTTTTCCCAATGACCTCTCTGTGAGTATATGTTGCAGGCAGCGGCCGTCAATTGTATGGATGGCCCATACAGTGTCCGGTTGTGTTCAGGGGTTAGCTGTAGGCACAGTGGCTGTTCCATATTGTGTGCACCGGCTACATATGTATCCTACTGTACATATATCTGCATGTATATGTGTAGTCACATGTATATCCATATATATATATATATATATATATATATATATATATATATATATATATATCTACACACACACACACACACACACACACACATATATATATATATATATATATATATATATGTATGTATCTGCATATCTGTGTCTGTGTATCTGTATCCTGAGGATGTTGCTGGCTACCACAGTTTACATTACCTATGGGAGGCAGACTGTATTGTATGATATGTCAACAATACCAGCCTGACATCATACAGGTGGGATGTTGTACTCCTAACTTCCGGTGCCCATGTTGTGTCAGGTCCTGGTTATGGGATCTGCAACACTTGGTAGTGTATTGTGGGGCGGATTTGTATGGCTGTGGGGGGGGTGCCTACATGTACATGGCATGTAGTGTGTGGGGCCTCTCAACCCCTGTAACGGTGTATGTGGACAATATGTTAATCTGCCATTCCTCTCTACAGATGTATGGCCATATGTACCAATATAGATATATATATCTGCTGACATATATGTAACTATGTCTATATATACCTACATAGCTGTATATCTGCATACACATATGTAACATGCTGAATATATGTAGACATATAGGTGTAAACACTTATATATGTCGATGTAGCCATCAGCATGTATATATGTCCATATATAATGATATATATGTATATAGTGTTAGAAAGCTGGATATGTATATATATATATATATATATATATATATATATATATATATATATATATACATATACAGATATGTTGTAGCAGTGTAGATAGTAATATATTTACACACAGATACATCTAGATGATGGTATACATTCTCTGTACAGTTGCATAACTGGACTGGTTGATATGTTTCGGTTATTGCCCTGACATTCTACAGCTGTAGTGGCCTACTGTTAGACCATTGTAGCTGTGTTGCGGAGGGTCCTGGGGTCAAGAACTGCATGTGCTGGATATTGCATTGCACAGCATATCTGTTACGGCTGTGGGGGGGGACATAGCAGTCATCACCAGGTTCCCCTCATGTGAGCCCCCACCCCCATCAACCGTACATAAGGTCAGTTATTTTGCGGTGGGGGTTCCGGTTGTTATTCCTACCTGGTGCTGCAATTCACATATCTATCCATATATCTATATGTATATCTATATTCATATCTAAATATATGTGGACATATGTATCCACCCACCTACATACCATTGATGTGATATGATGTATGTGTGAGTCAGACATTTATATGTACCTGTGTATCTCTCTACATATGCAGATCTATGACTGTCCATATGTCCATGCATGAGTGGCCCACAATATTGGCCTGCCCCACATTTCTGACCAATTGACATGGATGATGTCAGGCATGTGGTCAGTCAGGAATGCCAATACATTACAGTTGGAGACATCATGTTGTTCAGATTATGTGTATTACAACAGATCACTGTTTAACTAGCAACGTTTTACATGTATATGGACGATATTTCATGTGTCCAGATATGTACACCACTTTTGTCACACTGTGTCCACATATGCCTGCAGATAGTTTTTGTTAGAGTTGCTGAGCCTGGAAACGTAAACACGCATGCTAGTGCTGACATATGCTTACAACAGCTTATTGCTGCTTAAACTAACAACTGCTGTATGCATTATTATACCGACAGCTCACATGCGCATTTCCTGCAGTACTCCTGTACACACACACATGCACACACACACACACATATATATATATATATATATATATATATATATATATACGTTATTTTGTGGCCACAGTACTTCAGTTCACGTATATATGAAATTCCATGGGTTATGCAACATACATATTACCCATAACGTGGTTTGCCATGGGAAATGGTATGTCCCAGTACCTTCCCTTTGTCCCCCCTCCTTTCTCGCTGACATCCACAGGCCGGTCCCATTAGAATGGGTTTATCCAACCACGGCACGCCTCAGTCCATAATGTTGTGCCCATCATTCCCTCCCCCCCATTCCCCCTCCACATCAGTCATCCTTCCTAGAGATTCCAGCATAATCTAACCACACCACTACACATTGCCCACTCTCCACTTCTCGGGACCCTTCACGTATGTTGTCTCAACCCATGGATCTTCAGGCTTCCCACACATGTAGTCTGCGTACAGACATCACCATCTGTGCTTACGTTTTAGGCATGGTATGTTACCCCGAGGACTCTTTTTGGCCAATGTTTAGGGTTGTCCGGCCAGGGACAGACGTGCATTTGTTTAAGAGTAGACTTAGCGGGGTGACACTGTGTCTCCCACTGGTAGTATCCCACCAGTAGTCTTGGAGCCGGTGCTGTGCTATGCTTAGCGGTGCATATTCTTAGATTTGCATGATAATCACCTTTTGCCATTGATTTCCCCTTCGCCACTTGTTATATATGTGTCATGTATCCTTGACACATGTGTACGGACACTGTCTGGGGTCCTGGGAACTTCTACATTTTATTACATTAACACCTCACATCTGGACTTACTGTTGTACTCCAGTTCACATATATATGTTCTGTAGTCAGTTATGGCACATATGACTGCATACGGATGCCTTTCACAGGTTCAGTTTGGATATACTATGGTGAGGACATGTTTACTACTACCCCATTCTTCTGTACATCTGTCATGGCTTGGTGGATTGCTACTGGGACCATGGTGTATAGGGTCCTGGGTTTGTGACCTGCATGGCTGCTTATTTTGTTGCCGGGCTGGCAAAGGCCCATTGGATACAGAGTGATTAAGGCACTCTAAAGCAGTCGTATGGCCATATGCCCACTAACTAGTGCGTACATATGCCTACTATTGCCTATTTGTGCTTACACCTGCTTACTAGTACCTTATTCCGTCTGACACAGATACGTCACATGTGCATTTTTTGCAGTACTCCAGTTCATATATATCAGCTATTTAGTGGGCTTTGCAACAAAAATATTGATTATAACGTGCTTTGCCATGTATAATAGACTGTGTTAAAGTGGGACCCAAACTGGGAATGCCTGCGCATTGGTCGGGTGCTCTACCCACTAGACTATTGCTGTTCTGCTTCATTTGCATATTTCTAACATAATGTACTACCCATGTTTCCTTCCCCCAGCCCCTGAGCTCACTGTACACAGCATCCATCCATTTTCCAGTTGCTAGCCCAGCCATACCACACCTCCACACATTTCTCTCCCTACACGTGTCGGTACTCCTCCATTACACTGTCTCGACCCAAGCTTCTGCAGGCTCTTAATCCGTTTAGTCCATGTATGTTCGAGCCTTCCCTTGATCCTCCTCCGATACTGGTGGAAACATCTATGTGACCCACAAAGTTTGGTTCATCCCGCCAGGGACGGACCTGTTGTGTCATGAGTAGACTTTGCTGGTCTACACTGTTTCTCCAACTGGTAGCATCCTCCCAGGGGTTTGAGAGGCAGCAGTTTGCTCACACACCAGGCCAGCCTCATCTCTCAGTTCCGCAGATTCAACTCCCCAGGTGTGACATTCTGTGCATGAAGCACGCCCACACGCCCCCACGGCATGCACCATTTATAATTCCTCTCTTCAGTATTGTGCAAGACTACTGTTCTCACAGTATGTGTGGACAGGCACTGTTCATTGATACACATAGACTGCTCGGAATACTGTGATTGAGCAATGTGCACATGTTTGCTGGTATTAATCTACATACTTACATACATTTCCTATACTGTTGAATGACTGTGCTGGATGATATGTTTCTGATAACAGCAGCTGAATGTGTATCTGCCATGCCTTTGTGGTAACTCACTTAGACTATAGTGTACAGGGTGGGGTTGGAACCTGTGAGTGCTGCTTATTTTGTTAATGAGCACGATGAGAGATGTTGGCTACAGAGTGCCTAAGGCACTGTGGAGGATGTGTAGGCAGGTATGCACTGGTGTGTGCAAGGCTCAGCCTTGCTGACCTCCGGTTATGGCATCTTACACTGTGTTGGCCTCCACATTGCTTAACCAGTGTGGGCATTGCTTACCACAGCCAAAACAGGCATAACCCTGTTTGCTGCCGCATACCCCCACGCTACTTCATGTATTTAGTTCACATTTGTTATCCGGGACAATTCGACTGGATGCTTCCCCATTGTCAGTGGTGGCCCGAGGAGTGGAGCTCCACAGTAAACCCCAGCTACACATTACATGTACTACTGAGTTGTACACATTCATAGAGAGTAACAGACTTACCATAGCTACATACCACATTCTTCATGCTTAGTTCACATTAACATGTCAGTATTATACATGCTTAGGTCAGGTTTACATGTCAGGTATGACTGTTGACAAAGGTCAGTTTAAGGTGAAGTTAAATTCCAGTTTAACAGTTCTGGAAGGTTACACTTAGGTATTCGGGTTAGGTTTGGTTATGCCATACCTGTGTGGGAGAGTAGAAGAGAATAGTGGAGGAGTAGGTAGGTAGGTAGAGGGGGGGACATTGTAACTGTATAGTAGGCCATCAGAATGATTGGTGGGAGAGCAATATACAGCATGTTGGGATTTGTATGCGAGACAGGAGAGGAGGTGTCAGTTTCACTAGTTGGTGTGGGGGTATAGTGTGTTAGTTGGGGGGGGGGGCTCACCAGTAGGTGAGCATGTGCTGATCCAAGTGTGTTTGAGGTGTTTCTTCATGTGTTATTTACATTTGTCGTGTGGGACAGCTGAGGTAATACACATGGGTAGGGGGTTCCAGATTCTGCCAATATTGTTGGGGAAGAGGGTGTTACCTACTTGTGACTGTGAACATTAATAGTAATGAAACAGGGGTCGATAGGTAAGTGGTGTTAATGGGGCACACAGGGGGGCAGATAGTAGGAGAAATGTCCAGGGATGTGCAGGAAGGCTGATGGGAAGGTCCACAGCTGGCCATTTCTTCTACAGCAACAGCTGTGTATATACACTGCATTTGGGGGTAGGTTTGGACACTTGGGGGTGAGGACAACAATAATACCTTGTGATGCCAATTAGTTCGGCTGACATGCCTACAGTGGGGTGTTGCGACCATGTGTTCTTTGGTGTTGTTTAGTGGGATTTGCAACAACACATCTGGTCATACCATACTTTGCCGTGTAAAATAGACTGTGCTGCAGTGGGACTCGTGCTGGGCATGGCTGCTTGTTAGGTGGCAGCTCTGCCCAATGCACACTATTGCTTACATCCCTGTGGCGGTCCGAACAGAACCGCTCCAGCCAACACCTGCATATCTAGTCCCATAATTGCATACCCATAGTCCCCCCCCCCCCGCAACTCCTCTACAGCACTCATCCATACTCTGGGTGCAGGTCAGGTCTAAACACACCACTACACATTGCCCACTCTCCACTTCACGAGACGCATCTATACATTGACTCGACCCATGGGTCATCAGGCTTTCCCACCCTTGTAGTCCGGATACATACACCCCACCCCCGCCTTGATAAGTCATTGCACGGGCGGCCTCCTATTACAAGACAATTTTTCGGGTGTCCCACAAGGGACACTCCTGTCTCTTTTACAAGATTAGATTTAGCAGGTCCACTGTGTTCCTCCCCCCGGTTGTATCCTGCCTGTGGTTTGGGGAGCAGTGGATTGTTTACATTGTTTGTGTGATTATTTGTACGTTTCCCCTGTATGGCTGGGGGGGGTTTGATGCTACGTGTTACACGTTTGTTGATTGGGCACCTCACCCCCATTGGCACGGCCTGTGAACATATGTAATTCTTAAGTGCTGGATCATATCATAGCTATATATATGTATGTATATATATATATATATATATATATATATATATATATATATATATATATATATATATATATATAGGTTCATAGGTAGGTACTGGGCTATCTGCCCGAAGGCATATATTAGCCCAGGCACATTGTGCGGTATTCACTGCCCCTTTGCTTAGTTCCCTAGGCCCTTGATCTAGCAGCTAGTACCTTTGGCCCCTATCTAGTAGATCTGTTGGTATGATCCCTGGTGTGAACTTTCTGTTACCCATCCACTCGTCAAGGTTCCTCTTGAAGAGTGATAGTGAGGGGCTCTGTCTTATGTAGATTGGCACCTTGTTCCATAGCAAAGGAAGTCTTTGCAAAGGGAATCTATCCCTCCAGCATGTTCTATTCATTGTTGTGCTGAGGTTTATATCCCTAGAGCGTGTAGCTCGAGTGGATTTGGTTTTGCTAAGATGGAGCATGTTCAACAGTTCTGGGTTGGACGTGGCTTTGTATGTTAGACAGAGATCGCCACTGAGAACGTGGTATGCAACAGAGAAAAGCCTTAGTTTTTTCAATCGTGCTGCATAGGGCAACTGTTTGAGGCCAGTAATCCTCTTAGTGAGGTACCGATGTGGTCTCTCCAGCTGCTGGAGATGCCTAGCCAGGTACATACCAATTGATGCATTGTACTCAATAATGGGTCTGATGAGGGAAGAGTAGAGGGGCACCATTACATCTTTAGATCTTGATGCAAACCCTTTCGTGATCAGATGGGTCACATAGAAGGATTTTCTAACCACCTTGGCAACATAGTTATCAAAGGAAAGCTGACTATTTACTTGGGTCCCTAGATCCCTTATTACTACTTCAGATTTCAGGGGGTTACCTCCTATGTGGTAGTTCATGGGTACTCTGTTTTTTCCAAAGGGGATTATTATGCATTTTTTAGCATTTAGCTTGAGACCATGGCTTTGACACCATGCATCAGTCTCATTAAGGCCCTTCTGGATATATTTATACACATATACACACACACACACACACACACACACACATATATATATATATATATATATATATATATATATATATATATATATATATATATATATATATACATATATATGTATATGTCTACATATGGTTCCACTTCATATAATCAAAAGCTCATAACATCGAAACTCAAAACATCAAGACCAGAACCTCTGAACTTCATAACATCTAAAACTCATAACATCGAATCTCAAAACATTGAAAACTACAAAGCAACTATAAATAACATCCCACACACTGCTTGCTACGTTTATGCAGGGAGGCAAGCCCCCCTACACCCTCCCAAGTGGGGGGATACACCCCCCACACCCCGTAAATTAAATATACCAACTCCAAGGTCACACTACAATGGGGGAAAACCTCTGTGCCCTGGTCCTAGGTGAACTAAAACATAACATAAGAATAATACACATAAGCATCACATAACTAAAAAAATTCCTGTTCCCAGGTAAAACAGAAAAGGTAGCATTTCACTATTACCCACTGTGAAGAAACATAAAACAGTCAAAATATTTGAAACATGAACAACAGGAATTATGTGGTTGTAACATATTACATTTACACAGAAAGCAAGGCTGGATGCAAAACAAAGGAGAACAACAACAGCAACATATCCTTGTTTGTGCCAAAACAGAAATGCAGCTTTGCTTCCCTACTCCCAAAAGAACAGGTAAATGACATATTTTGCTAACAAACCATCAGGGAAATGTTAAAAGTGCTATCAAATTAACTGTTCCTGAAACATGTCTAGAGATTTAACACAGAACATTCCATTTTAAGCTACTGTCAATCATGTATACCTGTGAAATGCCCTGACAAACATGTCCATGCCATGCCATCAATACACTTCTCAGTAATGCATACAGATAAAAGTAGCATTTGCTAATTAAAATATTATACAATATTAAAAAGATTTTTCTTAATGACATTTCAGCATATGCAGTATATAGCTGAAAATGCAAGCATACCTTCTCAAGGTTAGTAGTCTTCTTTGCAGATATATCCCATAGTAATAGGCTCTTCTGTGTTCTCCACATAAACAAGTCTCCTCACCTTCATGTTCTCTAGCAACACAGTTGCCTTTTTATGGTGTAGACTCAGGGCTATGAGCATTGAGAAGATGTAAATGAGGTGTGAACTTATTAGAATTGCGGCATCCCAAATACTTGGCTCTGTGTAGTAGCTGTAAATATAGTGCAGGCACTCCCACAGTGTTTGTTACTGATGGATTGCAACTATGAATGACTACTGGTAAGCTGAAGGAAAACACAACAGCAATGCAGACTGCCCTACCCCCAGTGGGTATGTCAGGTTAGACTTACAAAGTGCACAAGTAATTTTACTGGGTTCCTATCAGAAGAGTGAATGCTCAAATTAGCGAATGGTCTTATATCGAACTTTAAAATGCAAAACCTGAAAATGTTGAAGGCATAGAACATCGATTTTTTTCCCAGGGAAAAAAATCGATGGGCTGTTCTCTGGAATTTGCTGTTTTCTCCACTGTGATGCAATCTCAGAGTTGTTATACTTAAGTTGGGGGGTGTGAGTGGCACAGGCCCCCACATTGAGGAATGTGGGTGGAAAAGCCCCCCACTGTATTTTGCCTGTACATTGTTTTGTTTTTTTTTTGGATCAGTGAATTTATTCCCTGGGGAAAAATTTGTTGATCTGTTCCTTTGACATTTGAAGGTTTTGTTTTTTTTAAGTTTGATAAAAGAGTGTTCCCTATTTTAGCATTCAATCTTCTGATATAGACTCATTTTATCAGGGTTGTAAATGTAAGTAAGTAAGCAGCACAGAATTCACAAGTTCTGCTCATTAACATCCAACCTCCCCTTCATTTGTTGACAATTGTATATTATTGCCATTTACAGTTAGCATTAAGGACCTGTTCCCTAGTGATAGTAGGGGAAGTTATATTTGATGATATTTCCTGAGGGAAGGTTGAGGGGGAGAGCGGGGTAAAGTTGGAGCTGAATTGGTTAGTTAGGAGGTTTGCTATATCTTTTGGCTCAGTATAGGTGGCTCCATTTACAATGAGCTCTGCACACAATTGTGTATTGCCTTTGAGGTTGCAGGCATACAGTAGCTAAAGGATGTTTTGTGGTTGTCCTTGGCCTGGGAGGCCAAACTTACCTCAAATTTGGCATTGGTAGACTTTATTTGTCCTCTGGGTTGTTTGTTTAGTTTGATGAGTGTTTTTATCATGCTAGGTACTGCACCTTCTAATTGTTGCCATGATTTTCTTCCTCCTGTTACATAGCCTACTGAGTTTGTGATTCCACCAGCTTGGCTTGTTTTTTGAGTTAGTTCTGTACTTCTTACAGGTTCATACAGCTGTCTCTATGCAGCCATTAGCATGCCTGTACAGGGTTTCTGTGAACAGTTATGCATATGCAGCTGTGGTCTCAAGGTGTATGGGTGCTTGAAATTTTGCCAGGTTCTCACTTAATAACAGGAGGTTATCCTTAGAATAGTTCATGAATATTCCAGGTTTAGCTGGGGTCCAGGTTTTATTTTTACTTCAAAGGAGACCATTTTGTGGTCTGACCTTACCAGGGAAGGCATTACAGTAGGGGGTGTGCAGCAGTCTCCCATATTAGTGAGGACCAGGTACAGTATGGTTGCACCCCTGGTTGGTGTATTGACTATCTGGTCCAAAGAGTTTGTGTTTACAAACTCCAGAAATCTCTGTGCATATATGTTTGGTGTTGTATAGGATTCCCAGTTAATAGTGGGGTAATTAAAGTCACCCCTGAATATGGTATTGGGTGGATGGTTAGTGTTTCTAATAAGTTTAAATACATGGTATGATGGTACGGGTTTCCTGGGTCATAGTGGGGGACCTATAGCTTGCAAGGAAGTGGTATTGGATTTTACCTATGGTGATTTGAACATGGAGCAGCTCTAGTGCATCATCCTGTTTGACCAGCCTTGAAGTATATTTATTTTTTATGTAAATAGAGGCACCTCCACCTTTAGTCCCTGCCTGTGAAGTAGCTGGCCTAAATGTGTGGAAGGCATTATAACCTTACACTAGCGGCATGCTGTCAGTGGCTTTAAACCATGATGTAAACATATTACAGAAAGAGCTGACACAGACAAATGATTGCTGTCAAACTCATGGACTGAAACATAATGCAAAAAAATCCTCATTGCCCCTTTGGCAAAGAAGTATCCCCTGCTAATTATAATATAGATAGCACCCCTCTAATCTCAAACTCAGTGGTGCCAGACATGGGAGCACAGGTTGATACCAATCTAAACTTCGATCACCATGTATCCATAGTGGTAAGGAAAGTATTCTACATTGTCCACCTCATAAATAAGGGCATTGCATCCAAGACCAAGGAGGTCAAAGCTCCACTGTAGTCTACCCTTATTAGACCATTAATTCAATACAATTCTCCTTTCTGTTTGTACCTCACCAGACACCTGCAGCAATTGGAGAGACCATAGAGGTTTCTGACCAGGAGAATCCAGGGCATCCAAAACATGACATCCATGGAAAGACTAAAACCTCTTTCATTGTACTCAGTATCATACAGGCTGCTGACAGCCAAGTTGTGCCTGGCCTACAGAGCAGTCTCAGACTCTGCCCTAATGGAAATACTGGACATCTACAAATCAAATGAGACAAGAATAACTTGCTCCAGGGATCTCAACCTAGCCTGCAAGATAAACAGAACAGGCTGGAGAGATAGATATATCTCCCAGCAATTGCTGCTCCTCTAGAATAGGCTCCTACTGCATGTGAAGTAGAGCTCCTCAATGACCATATAGTTCATAGGTTCATAGATTAGTACTAGGCTAACTGCCCTTGTGGGCCATTTTAAGCCTAGCCAGTTACCCGATGTGAGAATCAAACCCTGTGCCTTGTGTGTGTAAGGTAAACACCTTAACCATTATGCCAGCCTCCCACCCATATTCAAGCACAACGTTGACAACTGGATGGGTGACAATAAATTCACCCCTGGGGTGGCACCTATGTCCCTCATGAGTAGGGGCAGTCAGTGTTGATCACAAAATTACTCTGCTAACAATGACCATCTAACTGTGGTCAATAAGGGTACTCAGTTTATTACATGGCTAGGCTTATAAAGGCCCTTGGGCCATTAGCCTAGTAATGTCCTATGAACCTATGAACTTATGCAGGCCTCCCAATATCTTCTCTCCCACATCCACTTCTGATGTCATCCACTATAAGTTGTCCTGCAGCCTTGCAAAGGTCAGACATATGCCATGGCATTTGTGTAAAGAACACAGTTCTGTAATCTATGTACCTTAGATAGGGAGGGGCTCTGTTCTCAATGCAGAGTCAACTGGGGTATGTGTGTGTGTGTGTGTGTGTGTGTGTGTGTGTGTGTGTGTGTGTGTGTGTGTGTGTGTGTGTGTGTGTGTGTGTGTGTGTGTGTGTGTGTGTCTATCTAGCCAGAAAAACATAAGTGTAATCCCATAGATTGACAGTATTTTGACACTTGCATATGCCTACACACCCATTTCCTGCAGGCCTCCCAACATCTCTCCAACATCCACTGTTGATGTCATCTACAAGAAGTTGTCCAGCAGCTTTATACAAGTCAGACCTGTGCCGTGGAATTTGCGTAAAATACTGAGCTGCATACCCTATGTACTTAGATAGGTAGGGGGTTCTGTTCTCATTGCAGTCAAGAGTGTGTGTGTGTGTGTGTGTGTGTGTGTGTGTGTGTGTGTGTGTGTGTGTGTGTGTGTGTGTGTGTGTGTGTGTGAGACTGTTTAGCCAGAAGAGCATAAATGTGTATCCTACAGTTACCACTCCAATCCCATGGATTGACAGTATTTTGACACTTGCACATGCCTACACATCCATTTCATGCAGGCCTCCCCATCATCTTCTTTCCAACATCTACTGCTGATGTCATTAACTATAAGTTGTCCTGCAGCCTTTTAATAGTCAGACTTGTGCCATGGCACTTGCGTAAAGTACTGAGCTCTGTAGTGTTTGTATTTAGATATGTAGGGGTTCTGTTTTCACTGCAGTCAACTGGGGGATGTGTGTGTTTATGCACTTGCCTGATATTAGAGAGGGCCTGCTATTACCATATTCTCCTCACCAGACACTGCTGATATAATCACCTATAAACTGTTGTTTGAGACACTCCAAGTCAGATTTGAGCTGTGGCACTTGCCTTAAATACATAGTTTGGTAGTTTGTGTATTTAGATAGGTAGGTGTTATGTTCTGACTGCAGTCAACTGGCGGGTGTTTGTGAACTTGCTTGACATTAAACAGAGCCTCTTACATAAGCATATAGGACACTGCTATTACCACATTCTTCTCACCAAACACTGCTGATGACATTACTTATAACGAGTGCCTGGCATACTCCAAGTCACACTTGAGCTGTGATGCTTGCCTTAAACACAGAGTTCTGTAGTCTGTGTACTTAGATAGATAAGGGTTCGGTTTTCACTTCAATCAGCTAGGTGTATGTCTGTGTGTGTGTGTGTGTGCTTGTGCACTTGCTTGACATTAAAGAGGGCCTTTTTCCACCAGCATGTGGAACACCGCTATTACCATATTCCCCTCATCAGACACTGCTGATGTCATCACTTATATCTGATTTGTGGATTGGATGTGCACTCTTCCCACCAGGGCAGGGTCAGAGTCTAACCTGGAGGCCAGGCATAAGTCACTTCATCCTATACACTACAGATTACAGTGACATGGCTTTCAGTCTATTGACATAAAGTATGGCATAGTTTGTAGGCCCTGTGTGTTCTTGTTGAGAACTCCCTGTGGTCTTTCCAGCTGCAGCATGTGTCTGGTGAGATACATGCAAAAGGGAACATTATACTCTATTAGTGTTCTGATGAGGTTCAAGTACACTGCTGTTATACAATCCTCAGATCTGAATATGATGGCATGACTTATGATGTGCACAATATAGGCTTTCAATAGCACTATGGACACATAGTGGTCAAAGTTCAGATTGCTATCTATGTGTGTTCCCAGCTATTTCATCAGTTGCTTTCAGCATAGCGGGAGTGTTTTCAGTGCTGAAATTAGCAGGGAATTCCACTTTCATAGGATCATAGGAGGTTACTAGACTAATAGCTCTAGGGCTTTTGCAAGCCCAGCCAAGTTAACCTTTGTTCCCAAGAGTGTCTTTTAGGAGTAGAGACTGAATCATCACCTATTACACCTATCTAAGAGGGATACAGGCAGAAGGACAACATAAAGACACATTTTTGCATTTATTTGTAGATCATGTGGCTTTGTCACCAATCATTTTTCTGTGTTAGCCCCTCCTGTAGTATGTTATCATCATTAGTTGATACAATGATTGCACTGAATATGCAAGAATCAGCAAACACGGCAATCCATAAGCTGTATACTTTAGCCTGAACTACCAAGAAATATATTCCAAACATCAAAGGGTCAAGCACATATCCCTGGGGTACACCAATGCTGACAGCTCTACCGGTACAGTTTGATTCACCAACTTTCACAGTATGTGTTCTATTGGTGAGCCAATTGCTTACCCATCTAGTGCTGTAACGGTCAATCCCCAGCTGGAAGGGTTTATCAATTATACCTGCATAAGGGATTGTGTCCAAACCCTAGGACAGATCAAGATAGGTAGTATGCACTGTCTTAGCTTCATCCAGGCCTGTTACACAGAATCAATGGGCTGTGACAACATCACAGATCACCTATAGCATAACTGAGGACATACACCTTCCTGACATGGTTGAATACACAATTCATCACACCCTCTACACAGACTATGTTCCTGTAGAATGGTGTACATCAACATGCATCCATCTGAGTTGGAAGGGACAGCACCTGATGCATGCATGCATATACGCATTCTGATTCTCCTTGTCTGTGAGGTAGACCAACATGTCATCATGGACCTTTTCTAAATGGACACTAGTAATATCCCGGCTGTGTGTAACAGACCTGTGTGAATGCTACATCATGCCTGTTGCATCTGTTAGATGTCCTTAAAGAGGTCATTGAGGTCATGCCTGATGACAACATTATCATCCTTTTGAACCTGACAAGCCCAAGGCATTTGACACACATCCACACTGAGGTATTCATCCAACACTGTCAGATGTGGCCATAAACACCTACATCACCAAGTGGGTATACCATTGTATTACATATGTGGCATCTAAATATGTTGAAATGTCTGAACTAACCTCTATCTCAGGTCCAGTGATCAGGTCAGTACTTCAGAGCAGTCTGCTAGCCCCTTTCCTGTCCATTATGTAAATCACAGATGTCACAAATGACATCTGTCTGAAGGATTACTGATTGTGGGCAAACATTGACTCCAACTGTGATATTAGTGTAATATAGACAATATCAACGCACACCAAAGATTGCTGCCACAGCCATGACAACACCTGCAATGAAACAAAAAAATGGGGGGATTTGTTATGTCATGAAAACAAATGCATAACCCAAGGATAATATAGACATCACACCCTGTAATCATACCAATAGGTGTGTGACCTGTGTCCTGGGGTAGATGGTATGTGGAACATCCACTAGCATGTGGCCACAGTGGTGACTACTCCCTTGTGTGTAACAGAACTACTGAGTATGTGAAGGACATCCAAATCACAGGCCTATAATACCTCTATGGTTCACAGCCTTCCTCACATCAATAACCAAGTACAATGCACCCTTCTTCATGTACCTCCTTACACATCTTCCAGTGATGCGTAACTGAAGTGTACCACCTTTGTCACAGTGAGCTTTCACACATCTTATTGGCCATACATATGTATTCTTTTTGTTGCATAAACATTACTGTCTGATGGTGCAGAACCCCCATCAAGTTGTTACACCAGATGCATGTGTGATACCTGTTTCGGTGATGCGCACTGTACATACATAGCTGTTTGACAACAATGATAGCATGGATAACATTTGTGACAGTGTGGATTGGGCCATATTTATATGCCATGCACACCAGTCAACTAGCCTGTATTGATCATAATGTCACATACAGGTCTAGCAGTGTCGCTCCTAGCACCTCCAGTAGATGTTATAGTGTCAGGACAGTGTGCATGATTACTCTTATAGATTGCTGACATGTCATAATAGTTGTATGAGTGCCCTTGTTCAGAACAATGTCTGATCATTCATAATCACATATGTTATGTCAGAGACATGGGCTTACTGACGGTATTATTTTGATATTGCTCATGATTGTGTGTGTTTATTTTACTGCTGTTCATGAGCCTTTACCTGTGTCCCACTTAATGGAGACCCTGCTGAAATTATATATTCAGGCAAATCAGTTTGCAAAGCTTCACAGTATGCACCCTACCCCAATTATATATAACATCCCTGATAGATGTCCTCTGCATTGCTCATGTAAGGATACTTATCTCACACAGACATCTTCCCCATTGTTATGTCACCTTGTGTGACAGTCACATAATATACATTTCCATTGTGCAATCTGTACTTTACCATACTGATATGTGATTGGTGTTCCTGCTACTCACCTGTTGTACATTAAGTTGTTTCACCCATCCTTTTTTTCCTGTGTTCATTCCTACAAATCATCTGTGTGTCCCTGTTCAATACACATGCTTCCCCTGAGTGTTTACTTTACATAGCCATCCATGTACCCTTACAGATCATTAACACAACTTATGTACAGAATGCATGGAATGGGATTTCACAATACTCTGCACTGTATACTCTGCACTGTACTGTGTTTGGACCATATACATAACTATATGTTAAACCCTGGTAATCATTGTGGCATTCCATGCAATCCCACTAACCTACTGTGCTCTGAGGTAAAGCGGTTTGCTATCTGGGTTGCTTTACATGATTTAAAAAAAACACACTTGTTTACAGTTAAACATGGTGCTTGGCATGAATATGCTGCTCACTGCACATCATCGCACCCACGTAAACTCTATGTAGGCTTCATGCAAAGCCTACACGGAGTTTGGTAAAGCCCAGGACTAGTCTATATTCTTGATGTTATCCATAAGAAACTATTCAAAAACAAGCCAAATTAATAATGAGCATACGCACGCATGTGCACACACACACACACACACGCGCGCACACATGAGCATGCACACACACACACACACAAACACACACACACACATATATATATATATATATATATATATATATATATATATATATATATATACACACACACACACACACACACACAGTCTCCCAAACACACATGCACATTCACATACTCTCACACACACACAAATGCATAATCAAACACACATACACATAGACACATGTATAATCACACACATGGAAATACATGTAGCCACACATACACACAAGAACATGTGCATATATATATATATATATATATATATATATATATATATACATTCAGACATCCATGCTCACACACTCATATACACGCGTGCATGCGCACACACACACACACACACACACACACACACACACACACACACACATATGTATGGGAGTGCTACAGTACTGCAAACAAAGATCTTGATGAGGAGGTTTGAAGAAGAAGTTCAGAGTGAACAGTAAGTCTTATTACAGTGGATTAGTTAGTCTTGATACTTAAACTTTAGCAATTATGCAAACTTTGGTTATGGAAGGAAGAGAAAAAATAGAAAACTGGAAGGATAGCTAAAACTCTGGTCCTAGATCACAGGACTAAATAAATGAATATGTGTAAATCCTAACTGATTACCATCATGGAGGGTAAATGAAATCACTGAGTTCAACAAACTGGGAATTGTAGCTACAGAAAGCTTTGTATGCCCCCTTCCAATTCAGACAATGGGAACATGAGCTTCACAATATACAATAAAGCACATCAATTTAGCATTTTAGCTTCTTAATTTGAAGCCATTGAAATTAAGTGGAAAAATGGAAAAAGCTAACAAGACACTATAATTGCCTAAAAAGAGTCACCTAAAGCACCATATTAGTGACAATTTAAATAGGGATCAAGAATTTGCTTCTAGATGGATAAGCAAGGTAAAAAATGAGACACATCTGTAGAGTTTTTTAAGTTAGTTTAGTGTGAAAAAATATTTTACATATTATATGACAGAGCTAAGTCAACATGCAGATGATAACAGTGTACCTGTTTTAAAAGATTTGTAGAGAGATCAGCAGAGTTAGAGGCCTTGACTAGGTCCGCAATATAACTGATATCTGTACTATGCCAGTCTGAAACTAAAGAATCAAGTTTATAAACAATGTCTACATAGATGAGATTCAACTAATTAGGATGGCTGCTAAACTGACATAACCATACATTGCCAGAAAGCGAGTGTGTGTGTGTGTGTGTGTGTGTGTGTGTGTGTGTGTGTGTGTGTGTGTGTGTGTGTGTGTGTGTGTTAATTGCCAGAAAGAAGTTGCTCCCCAATAAATGTCTGCAAACAGTTTAAGGCAGCAAGGTAGCCATGCATTGTGTGTATATGTATATGTATGTGTATATATATATATATATATATATATATATATATATATATATATATATATATATATATATATATATATATATATATATATATATATATATACACATATGTGCGTATGTTGAAAGCACATAGTCGAATGTGCACATCTGCAAAACATTTCTGTGAAATCCATACTGCTATTTCAGAAAGCCATAAAAAAATAAATAAATAAATAAAAAGTCGACATTTCCGAGCGCTCCACACCTAAAAACAAGTGCTAACATGTTTAAACAAATTGGGCAAGATTTTGCAGTTCAGAATATCGGTGTCCGAGGTTTTGAAAAGTCACAGTTCAGAGTTCATGTAACTGATTTTGACGATGTGACAGTCAACATTTTGAAGGTAAACCTATATATACATATATAGATAGATAGGTATATATACATGTATTTTATATATATATATATATATATATATATATATATATATATATATATATATATATATATATATATATATCTATATATATATATATCTATATATATATATATATATATATATATATATGAATAAATATGCTACATAACTACTTTAAAATGTTTGCAGTCATATACTGAGAACAACCCTTCTTTCTGGCAATTAACAAATAACTTTGCCATTATACAAATGACATACTGTTACCATACACACTGTGCTTTCTGCACACCTACAACAACTTGATGGCCAGCACAAGATGATAAAGTACCATTAGGAGGGCAGGTGCCATACAGATACTGAACAGCAGTACAATAAGAACACGGTGAATTTGTTCTGTAAATGCTTTCCGGACAAAAATCAGTCTAACCTTATAGCCAGTGCAGTGAGTGTGGAAGCTTAAAATATCATCTAATGTGTATTATTTATGTTGTGGAGAAGGCTGTGTAATGGATCTAGTCTACCTCAACTCCTGTAGAGGCTAAGCTATTGTGGAATAAGCTGTCAGCAGGCTTTCTTTTATGCATAAATTGTACTGACTGTTAAAGGAAAGCTAAATTTATCATTATTGCTTCTGAGTAACACTTTCTTATTTTCATGCTGACTTGCCCTGAGCAACTGTACATTTGCTGTAAAGTGTTTAAAATCTGTTTTTATGAACAAACATGAATCACTCCATCCTATGTCAAGAACTACAACAAGTATTTGAATGAAATGGTGAAATTCCTGCTGTGGACTGTACAGACTCATATGTCAGGTGGAACACAATTCAGAAGGTGAGCATTGTTAAAAAACAATCTAACAGGTGGCATTTGCCTGAAGGTTCTCTTAAAAACGTTAACTGGTTTATACATTTAGTTGTCACGTTTATAACATGGTTCTACTAAGAAACATCGACTTCTTAAAAGCTGAAAGGACAAAAAAAAATGTCCAAAACTCAGACAAGCAAAAAACATCATATTTACTTGTTATTGGAGAGGGAAAAGTCCTCCTATGTCCCCTGATGTGGGAAATTTGCCCCTAGACCCCCAGACTAATAGATACCAACTCAACAGTTGCACTAACTCAAAGAAGGGAGTAATCTAAAACAAGTGAATCATTGCCAGCACACATTTAGAAAGCACTCTGCCAATAATTTCCTATGGAAAACAGCATTCAACATTTCACCATTTCTCTTGTTTTTCACCATGCTACAGATGCCCAGGCAATTCCACCCTGAGCAACCATAAGGAAGCCTTATGACCAACAAGCCTTCAAGAAGCTTGATTGTTGTAACTTTCCCCCATACTAATGCTTTCTACTTTATATATGCATACATATATGTGTTTGTATACAGAAAGATAGATATACATACATATTTCATATATATATATATATATATATATATATATATATATAGGATCTGTACAGATCCCCAACGGCACTTTCTGCAGAAGCAGAAATCGCCGAACAAGCATAACCGAAAGTGCTGTTCACCGAAGCAACACTTTCGGTTATGTATGCTGGTTGTGCCGGTCGCACTACGGTGCGGTTAAGAGAGAATTCCCTTTTCCCCACTGTAGTGTGACCTTGGAGTGAGAATATAAAATTAGGGGGTGTGGGGGGCACAGCCCCCCACATGGGGGGGTGCAAGGGGGCTTGCCCCCCTGCTTAAAAGAAGATTTATTGGTTTTTGTTTTTTTTTTTCGAACGGACTTTAACGAAAGCGCTTTTTCGGTTAAAGCGCTTTTGTTAAAGTGCGTTCGGTTATTGTGGATTCGGACTATTGAACTTTCGTTCAATAGTCCTAGATCCATATATATGTGTGTGTGTGTGTGTGTGTGTGTGTGTGTGTGTGTGTGTGTGTGTGTGTGTGTGTGTGTGTGTTTAGCATTATTTATAATGTGTGTAGTTGTCTGCAGTTGCACAACGAACCACACTGTACACAACTGTTGTGCATAGTAGCCTATAATTGCTCTACTTTACCAAAATTAGATTGTACTTGCTCCATGTTGATCTTAGCATTTGTCAGTCTACATAGTGCATATTCAACAGTTACTTAGCATAGCTGTTCCCTCCACTGTAAAGTCTGATATCTGTGTTATTTAACTGAATGCAGCACTCTGTGTATTTCACTAATTATTCTAGTTCCTGGACTAAAATGGAGGGTAAACCTACTTGCCTTCCTTCTGTTGCCAGCCTCATAACACCTGGTGTCCTTAGCCAGTGTATCAACTGCCTGATACTCACAGATAATAAACTTTTACTTAGAAAAACACATTCTGCTAGTGAGAGATGCAAGTATTTAACTAACATGGAGGCCTCACTCACAAAAGGACGCTGGCTGTGAGCATCACACACATCCACAACACTTTGCACCAACCACACTAAACTGTCTTGTGCTGAGGCTGTAAAAAAGTAATTGCCAAAGCCTCTAGGTCCACTAGGACTATATTTCAGTGAAAATAAAATTCCACATCACCTTCTGGCACACTTCCAAAAAAGAGTCACCAGGATGAAAATCATCCCAGATCCAGCATGCAGAAACACTCTACAAATAAAAATATTTATTTTAGTGATTGGTGACACTATAGTGAGGGATTGGCATAATGGTTAAGGTCTTTACCTCACAGATACAAGGTATAGGATTCTGACCTCTGGTTGTTGGGTAGGCCTGTAATAGTCTGCAGACTGGCTAGAATTTACATATGGTGGATTCAGCATAATGGGTGAGGTATTCACCTCATAGATCCAAGGTACAGGGTGTGATTCTGACCTCAGTATATTTGTTAAGCTTAAAATGGTCATTCAGTGTAGTTAGTCTAGTGTTCACCTATGAACACTAACTCTCCTCTCACTAGGCTGGACAAGGACAAGATGATTGTGAGTTGCCTTTCAGGTGCTAAGACCTCTGATATCTTAAAAGACATTAAGGCCCTTTCACCAAGCAAATATGCAATATGACTACGACGTAGTGGTGGTGGTTCCTGTGGGTGTGAATGACTTGGCATGCAAAACTGAGAGACATGCAAAGAGACATGTTTGTCACAAATGCAGGTAAAACTCTGATCCTGAGCAAAATTCATCTTTCTCCAAACATAATGTCTAGTTACAAAGAAAACATAATTGACTTCAACAACTGCCTAAATAGATGATGTTATTCCAGGAGGATCCATGTGTAATCATGGGACAAAATGCTCAACAGTGCTACTTACTCTGCCAAGGATTGTCTGCACCTCTCATTGCATGCCTTTTGCATACTGGAACCTCAACCACTGAATAATATAGAAGCCTAGATGAGTCCCTCAACAAGCTAAAATCTTTAAGGAGTTCAGTTAGAGGAAAGGAAGACCAACCAAGATGTTGTGAGAATAGTCTACCACGCCAAGGCTCAGTGACAGGAAACTGACACCAAGACAAGGTCTGTAAGTATGAATTGTGAAGACGTTCTATAGGCAAAGATATATCACTATCTATTGTAAGACCTATATACTAAGTTCTGCAAAAGGAATCATGAAGATTGTGGTCGTTGTCAGACCCAGAAGACCAACTATGGTCCATTCCTTTACCTGATATTGTTTCTGCACCAAGATGCCAAAGCCATGACCTTCTGGAATTTCTTCTGGTACAGAAATGACCAGTACTAGAAGGAATCTAGCTCTGTGAATATAAGGTTTATCCTCTGAGAAGGAGTCAGAAATGACTTTTCCCAGTTTATCACCCCAGGGACTGCAAACATAGAAAGAACCACTGCAGGAATTCCAAGGAAGTTCCTAGATATGGCTGCCAAGAAGCCAATCATCTACATTAGGAAACACAATCAGATTGTTTCCTGTAAGACTTCAACTAGTATGACACTATTTTTCTAACAAATAGGTAATGAAGAAAAAAGAAAATGGCAACATTTTGCACTAAAATAACTGTCCAGAGCAAACCAAAGGCATCCCAGTAATGCTAATACACCAGAAGGCATTCATGATAACCAGACATGAAGGCATTCTGTGGCAACAATGGTACAAGAACATAAAAAGATATCATCTGGAATATATTATCATAGATTGTTTAAAGTCAATGAGATCTAGGGTGGGACAAGAAATGCCTAGCCACTTTGGGACCAGGAACAATTCTGGAATTCTGGGTAAGAATTAACTACAACAGCCCCTTTCAGCAGAAGACTCCATGCCTATTGTTAGAGCTCCTTCAGGAAGGGCTGGATCTCTAACAGAGATCTTTCTAAGAGAGATCCTGCAAGCTCCAGAATGTGACTGAGAGTGACAATGTCTAAAATGTACTGGTGTTTTGGGATGGTTCTCCAAGGCAGGATAAACTTGAAGAACTTTCCCCCACAATCAGACTCATATTGCCAGGACTTGCTGTGGTAGAGCTGGTGGAGTTTTCTTCTTAGGTAATATAGCCAGCATAAGAGGAGGAAAAACCATGTGATGCTCCAGTGTATTCTGCAGGAAGCAAAGAGGAATCATTTCCTTCTGAGTTTAGAATAAGAAGAGGTGGACGTAGGTTGAGGGTGATCATAAAATTCCTCCAAAGTGTTGAAGGCCTGTTTCCTCCAATGAAGATAATCAAATAGGCCCTAGGAAAATGGCCACAATACACTTCTTCTGAAAACCTTGCTGTTTTTGAGAGCCCTTTTGAAGTAGGAATACACTTCCAGCCACACCATGCTGCACAAGCACATGCATAGGTTGCGGCTCTAGCCATAGTATCATCACAATAAATGTTAAAGTGAATTATGTGAAATTATACAATGGCCCCCCATCAATATTCCAAAACGTGCATGCTGATTGGTCAGTGAGCCCATTGTAAATCAGACTTATACTAATGAAAAAAGGTCCGGTCACTCAGAATTTTTCCATTAGTATAAGTCTTTTTTTTTTTTTTTTTAGACAGCAACGGAGAACGGAAGAGCTATGTTAAACGGGTTTGACATAGCGAGATAGCTTAAAAAAACAGAGATCTTCCTTTCTTTCACAATTTCAAGAGCAAACCTCTAAACACACACAACTTTTGTTGAGGTAACACAAAAATAATAATTAGTTCCCCCACCCCCTCAAAAAACAGGCAAATGAAAAGTTTGCACAAACTAAGAAATACCACATAATTCAATTGTTATATAATGCTTTCAACACAATTCTCACAAAATTGTTAGATATGTTTTCAACACAATTCTCACAATGTGTACACATTTACAACAGAAAAGTCAATTTTATATGATTGCCAGTTACCTCACACTGTGCCCTGCACTCCCTTGGAGGTGTCTACAGGTCTTCTTAGAAGCATAACACTCCTGTGTCATTAGCAATATATCACATTACATTTCCCGGAAACAACATACGAAAAGTGTAAGATAACCCAGTTCTAACAATAACACTTGCGATGAAAGTTAATAGTCTATATGAGAAAGAATGCTTTCCCAAAATGTCTGTGCCAACAGTGAACTATAAGAACTGCATACAGAAAAATGTTCCATTTTCTAACGCATGTTTAAAAATTTTCTTCGTAATATATTAACAAATCTAGAATGTATTTGGAAAATGCAATCATATCTTAGCAAGATCAGAAGCCATCTCTGCAGATAAATTAAAAGGAATAGCAGTCTTATATTTTCTCCAAATACACAAGTCCCCTCACCTTCAAGTTTCCTAGCTACATGGTTATGTTTTTACTGTATAGATTCAGGCCTCTGAGCACGAAGAATATGCAAGTGAGGTATGAACACATTAGAATTGCTGAATCCTAAACTTTTCACTTCATGCAGCAGGTGTGAATACCTCAATGTACTGCAACTGTGAATGATTAGTGTGAGGAGAAGGAGGACACAACAGCAAATCAGGCTACCTTCCCTGCAGTGGGTGTGTCAGCCAGGATACACTTACAAAGTGTAGAAGTAATTGTAGCAAGCTTTTAAATGAAAGTGAACAGCACACAGTTCTCATTTGTGTTCACTAATAGCCAAACTCTCCTGCCTTTGTTGA